>NC_081858.1:27021549-27233276 GCF_963259705.1 Myotis daubentonii
GCGGTAACTGCCCAGACGTTCACCACGTCTGCACACACAGCACAATCTCATATTTGTCACAAAATAGGACAATGAGTCAGAAAGTACAGTAGATAAAGTTTTATTTAAATATAAAAAATTTTTAGGACAACTAAGAAAATCCTAACAGGAAACACAGGACACAGAAATGCTGATCAGTGCACACGTGATAAAAAGGAAGTTCCTGAAATGAAGGTGCTGTGACACCTTCCACTGGCCGCTGTGAGGCCTGCAGAAGCCATGATGTGTCTGAGTCCATCGCATCCCATCTCCATGGACCTGCACATGCATCTCATGACGTGAAAGGTCTGGTGGAAAGTCCTCCTTTGAACGTGCCCCTGAGTGTGTTCCCAGGAAATTCCCTGAGCAGCCCTGTGAGTCCCAGTAACCCGAGGAAGGTGTCCCTGGGCTGTGACGTCGGGCATGAGGGTCACTGTGCACTGACTTTTGCACCATCTTCACTGGAGGGGAAACCAATCAATCTGTCCTGTGTGTCCATGATGGCTCCTCCCACAGATGGGACTCCTCCTGGGAGTGAGGCGCTGCAGGGAAGCTACAGGGCATCAGAGCCACAGCCCCTGGGACCAGGCCAGGATGTGGGGCCAGAGACAGTCCCCGCTGAGCTGCAGGACCAGCTGGGCTCTCAGGGCTTTGTGCCAAGGGCAGGTGTGTGCTGCCACCAGCAGGGGGCGCTGTGGGACTGCCCTGTCGTCTCAATGCAGCTGCACATTAAGGACCTTAACTACGGGAAACCATAAAAATACTAGAGGAATCCACAGGCAGCGAAATCGCAAACATATGCTGAAGAAATTTCTTCTCTGATAATGCTCCTAGGGCAATGGAAACTAAAGAGAAAATAAACAAATGGGACTACATCAAAATAAAAAGCTTTTGCACAGCAAAGGAAACCATAAAAAAAACAACAAGAAGACCCACTACATGGGAGAACATATTTACCAATGATACCACCGATAAGGGTTTAATTTCCAACATTTACAGGGATCTCATGAAACTTAACAAAAGGAAGATAAACAATCCAATAAAAAAATGGGCAACGGACCTAGATAGACACTTTTCAAAAGAGGACATACAGAAGGCCGAAAGACATATGAAAACCTGCTCAAAGTCACTAATTATACGAGAGATGCAAATCAAAACGACAATGCGTTATCATCTCACACCTGTCAGAATGGCTATCATCAACAAATCAACAAACAACAAGTGTTGGAGAGGATGTGGAGAAAAAGGAACCCTTTTGCACTGCTGGTGGGAATGCAGACTGGTGCAGCCACTGTTGAGAACAGTATGGAGCTACCTCAGAAGACTAAAAATGGAACTCCCATTTGACCCAGTGATCCCACTACTAGGAATATATCCCAAGAAACCAGAAACACCAATTAGAAAGGATATATGCACCCCTATGTTCATAGCAGCACAATTCACCATAGCTAAGATTTGGAAACAGCCTAGGTGCCCATCAGCAGATGAGTGGATTAGAAAACTGTGGTACATCTACACAATGGAATACTATGCTGCGGTAAAAAAAAAAGAACTCTTGCCTTTTGCAACAGCATGGATGGAACTGGAGAGCATTATGCTAAGTGAAATAAGCCAGTCAGAGAAAGATAAATACCACATGATCTCACTCATTTGTGGATTATAGAGAACAACATAGACTGATGAAAAGGGACAGACCCAAAGACTGAGAAACAGCGATCAGGCTATCAATCCCCAGAAGGAAAGTAGGGGAGAGCGGGGGTAAGGGGAAGAGATCAACAGAAGGACTTGTATACATGTATATAAGCCAAACCAATAGACATGGACAACGGGGGGATGGGAGCATGAGTTTGTGTGTGTGGGGGGAGGTTGGGGGTTAATGGGGGGGATGAGGACACACTTGTAATACCTTAACTAATAAAAAAAAAAATTAAAAAAAAAACAAAAAAAAACCCACAAAAAAAAAAAAAAAAGGACCTTAACTAATAGGAGCCTGGGCCTGTGGCTGGGCCCTGTGCTCAGTGATGTGCTGTCTCAGCAGGTGCTTCCTCCCAGGTTCCCCCAAGGGGTGAGCCCACCTCCAGGCCCCCCAGTCTGGGGTGTGAGCTGAGCTCCAGCCCCAGGGCCCAGGGAGGGGCTGGGCAGTCCCTGGAGGGACCCCCATTTGCATGGCAGCCCCTCCCCTGGCAGAGGGTGGGGAGAAAAGGAGGCCTGGGCAGCCCAGCCCCACTGTGGGCTCAGGGCTGTGAGCACCATGGCCTGGACTCCTCTGCTCCTCGCGCTCCTCTCTCACTGCACAGGTAGGGACAGGCCTGGGACCCGGCTTCTTCCCTTCCTGCTTAGGCTCCTGGGAAACGTCCCCTGGTCCCTGCCCGTCACTGACAGTGTCTGTGTCTGCAGGGTCCCTCTCCCAGTTTGCGGTGACTCAGCCGCCCTCCCTCTCTGCATCTCCGGGAGCCACAGCCACACTCACCTGCACCCTGAGTGGTGTTTCCGATATTAGTGGTTACTGGATATCCTGGTACCAGCAGAAGCCAGGGAGCCCTCCCCGGTTTCTCCTGAATTTTAAATCAGACTCAGATAAGCACCAGGGCTCCGGGGTCCCCAGCCGCTTCTCTGGATCCAAAGACGCCTCGGCCAAAGCGGGGCTCCTGATCATCTCGGGGCTGCAGCCCGAGGACGAGGCTGACTATTACTGCGCTACATTCCATGGCAGTGGGAGCAGCTTTCATTACACACAGTGTCTCAGATGACGAGGAAGTGAGACCAAAACCCCTGGGTCCAGAAGTGAGGGCTGCCTGCACTTTGGGTGTCAATCCCAGGAGCCCACCCGGCGTCCCCTCATCAGCAAAGGCCGCCCGTCCCCCAGGGAGTGACAAGGGTTCCAGGTGCCTGTGCCGGGGCCAGGGGCCGAGACCAGCGAATGTTTCCTATCAGCTCACACCCTGTGTCTGCACCTGCACATGGTCACCCAGACAGCCATGCTCCCCCACACATTAATGTCATGTGTGTGAACCCTGTGTCACTACTGACCCATCCTGTCTGATATGTTAGTGTCCACCCTGGTCATGGACACCACCTTCTCCTTCTCTGATCAAACCCACAGACGGTTGGTCACAACCAGCACAGACTCTCAGTGACACCCCCCTCCCGCTCCTCCCTCCTCTGCTGCTGCCTCCCTCACCCCCTCCTCTCCCTCGGGCTCCTCAGCTCTTAACTCCATCCTCACGGGAGGGTTTCAGGGAAAAGTGACAAATTCCTGTTGTCATTGAAAAATTAAGAAATATTTAAGGTAAAGCAGAAAAGATGGAGAGGTAACGTTGCCTGGAAAAATCCGCTTTTTTAACTCCCTTTCCATCCTAAATGGAGGGTTTGTCAGGCAGCAGCTCACTTCTCCAGGATCGTTCCACTTGCTTCTTATTTATTTACTGAATTTTTCTCCTTAAGATATCAGTGTCTACAGCACACTAAATATATTGATATTAGTCACATTAGCCCCTAGCCAGTGTTGCTCAGTGGATAGAGTGTTGGCCCGTGGACCAAAGGTTCCTGGGTTTGATTCTGGTCAAGGGCAGGTACATCCGGTGCAGGCTCCTCCTTGGCCCAGATTCTGCTTGGCACCTGCAGGAGGCAACCAATCAATGTATTTCTCTCACCTCGATGTTTCTCTCTGTCTCTCCCTCTCCCATCCACTCTCCCTAAACATCAATGGGAACATACCCACCGGTGAGGATCAACAAACACACACCAATCTGAGTCCCATTGGAAGTGGTCTCAGCTCTGGCCACACAGGCTTCTAAATCCCTGTGACCAGCCAGCGGCCAGGGCAGAGGACAGGAAGGCAGAGCCATGGACAGGCCAGAGCGTGACTGCGGCAGGAGGGGCAGGACCCGCAGGGCCATCAGGGGCTGAGGGAGGCCCCGTGCGGGAAGGTCAGGCACCGCCCAGCCTGGGACTGAGCTCTGTGCTCACAGAGGGACATGGGGGCCCAGAGGCTTCTGAGCAGAAGCTCCTGCCCCCACCTCCCGACAGGGGCTGCCCAGCAGCGGCCTCTCCCAGGCTGCTCCCAGGGGACAGCGGGACCAGCTGTCCGCCTCCTCCAAACAGAGATGGAGCCCAGGGCCTTATGACTGCGCACGGAGAGGGGCGGCCAGAAGGAAGTGGGGCCAGACCTCCACGACCAGCCCTTTCCTGGGCAAGGCGGCCAGGAGGGCACAGGGCTGCCAGGGGGGCACGGGGCTGCCAGGGGGGCACGGGGCTGCCTGAGTCCACTCTGGGCCCAGCTGTGCACCCCTGGCCTGCACCCTCTCCTCCTCATCCTTCCCTCTCACTCCCCAAGGAATGACCTGCGCCCTGTGTCCCCCAGGGGGCGCTGTGGTAGAAGCCCCTGCTGGCTGTTCCCCAGTAGCTCAGCTGTGCCCCCTCCCGCCCCGCCCCCAGCCTCAGGCAGGGCTTCTGTGGGAATAAGGCCCCATCGCAGGCTTTTCTCTCTGGTGGAACCAAGGCCAAGTGCGAAGGAGGAGCTGAGCAGCCTGCAGACAGGGGGAGATTTGCATGGAGCCTCCCCCTGGGGATCAGGGCTCATAAGAAGGTGAGGGCTCAGCCTGGCTGTGCGGCTCAGGAAGCAGAGTGTGGGGCGTGTGCACCATGGATTGGGCTCCCCTTCTCCTCGCCCTCCTGGCTCACTGCGCAGGTGCTGCCTGAGGAGGGTCTGGGGGGGCACCTGTTTGTCACCCGGGAGCATGACCTCTCCCTCCCTCCCTGGGTCAGGCTGCGCTGTCCCCTCTGATGTCTGTGTTGCCCCTCCTTGCAGGATCCTGGGCGGAGGTTGTGTTTACTCAGCCCCCCTCTGTGTCGGGGTCTCTGGGACAGAAGGCCGTCATCTCCTGCACCCGCAGCAGCGGCAGCATTGATGGCAGCTATGTGCACTGGTACCAGCAGCGCCCGGGCAGGGCCCCCACCATGGTGATCTACGAAGATAACCAAAGACCCTCGGGGGTCCCCGATCGGTTCTCTGGCTCCATCGACAGCTCCTCCAACGCCGCCCACCTGACCATCTCCGGGCTACAGCCCGAGGACGAGGCCGACTACTACTGTCTGTCTGGTTATGACAGCTATAAGCACAGTGATTCAGGCCCATGGGGAAGTGAGACCCAAACCCCCAGAGCCCGCTGTCCGGGCTGCACTCCTCCCACACCCACCAGGATCGGGCACTCTCCTGTCTCTGCCTCCATGCTAGAGTGAAATGTCATGATTTCCTCTATTTTAGTTCCATAATGTGAACATGTCCTCCCATGTGTTGACGGATGGTCTCCTGATGGCTTTGCGCTCACTTCAGGGAAGTGAGTTAGTGAGAACGGGGTTTCTGAGCCCTCACTCCTGCAGGGGAAGCTGTCATGTGCATGCAGGGTGTCTAGAAGCATCCTTTGTGCTCCACCCATCAGGAGCCAGTAGCACCCTCTTCTCTAAGTCATGGCCGACAGGTACCCCTGCAGACATCTTCCAGTCCCCCCTCCCACCGCGGCAGGGGAACCACCTGGGTCTGAGAACCGCCAAGTGAACAGGAAATGTGCTCAGCGACGAGGAGGCCTCTGGCTTTGACTCCTGTTCACGCCATTGAACTGGACAAAGGGGACGAGAGGTGGCATCTGTCTGTGCTTCTGCCCTCCCATCTGTCAGACAAACAACCACAGTGAACTCGCGTGAGGTCAGAGAACCCGGGACCCAACTGCACGGACTCTCCTCTGAGCAGAGTGTGGAGCACACTTGTGGCCAGACCAGGTGTGCAGTGAATATGTTTAACCTTTAACAAAGCCCATGAACGTATAAGAGACCTCCCTTCATTGCTTCCCTCCGTGAGGGGTTGTTCAAACCTGGGATGCAAAGGGAAAGAAAAACATGACAAAGTTCTACACTCTCTCCGTTCCCATTGCAGACGGGTGTGAGGCCCAAAGAACAGCAGCTCTGGTGAGTGCAGGCCAACGTACCCCTTGAGCCTGAAACAGCCTGACTCCATCCAGTCTCCTTCTTCTATGCAGGAGGGGGGCAAATTCCCGCTCTGGGCAGGTTCTGAGGGCTCATCCCACAGTCTGTAAAATCACAGAGTTGCTGCCTGGAAGCCTGCTCAGGGAATAGCACTTTGAAGGATGGGCTGAGGCATGGCAATGAGGAGGCAGCATAGAGATGAGGCCTTGATTGGTTCCCCTTGCTGGGGTGGGGGTGGGGGTGGGAGTGGGGTCTCTGTGGACAAGGTGTGAGGAAGGCTGGTTCCTCTCTGGGCTCCTGGCCTCTCCTCTCTCACCTGGAGGAATCCCCGCCTGGGGCAGCAGGGGGCGCTGCAGGGCAGCTCTGGAGAGGGTCTGCTGGGTACTCTCTCAGCTGCAAACCCAGCCACCTGTTCCTAGTCTGGGTTCCTCTGCCAGGCGCCCCCTGTGACCTTAGGGAGTCCCAGACCAGGTCGGTCTCAGCCGCCTCCCTTCACAGGACCCCAAAGAGCCGATGCCATCCGGGAAAAAAAGAACAAATCAGAGCTGTCATTCACAAATTACACTGACTTCAAATTACACTACACGGCAAGGATCATCAAAACAACATGGTATTGACCAAAAAAGAAAAGAAAAGAATCAGACACACAGACCAATGGAACAGAGCGGAGAGCCCAGAATAATAAACGCATATGTTTACGGGCAAATGCTTCTTGACAAAGGAGCAAAACACATACAACGCAGAGAAGAAAGCCTCTCCCGTCAATGGTGCTGGGAAAACGGGGAAGCCACAGGCCAGAGGATGAAGCCAGATTACCGCTGTCCTCGCGTTCAAAAATTACCTCACACAGACCTAAAATAACAATAAATTACATAGAACAAAACACAGATGCTAAGCTTATGGATCTCAGTCTTAGAGAAGATTTTATGAATTCAACCCAAAGGCAGGGGAAGTAAAGGCAAAAATATAAGACTGGGACTACATCAAACTAAAAAGCTTCTGCACAGGAAGACACACCCCCAAAAGAGCCGATTGCAGCATTTAAAAAACAAAGCAACACCATTCATAGTTATATAACTGAGAAATGCTAAAGGGTGCGTCTGAGAAAAATAAAGCATTGAACATCGAAAGCTATAAAACATTGCAAGAGACAGGAAAGAAAACTTGAATAAATAAACAGGTATTCCTAATTTGTGGATAGAAACACTGAATTTCATTATGATATTGATTCTTCTTAAATTTATTGATCAAGAGCTGGTGCCAACCACTTCCATTTTCATGATACAAAAATTGAAAATAACACAAGATATTATTCACAAATAAACAAATAAAAACTCTGAAGACACGATAGGAAAATAGAGTTCAGTAATACATAAGAGGAAGTATACACCGACAATGTATTAAAATCAAAGTCCCTGGAAATCAAACCATGGCTGTGTGAATAGAGATAATGACCTGGGGAGCTGAAGGCCCCAGCTGGGCTCTCTGGGCTTTGGTCCATGAGGAGGTGTGCGTCCTGTGACCAGCAGGAGGCGCTGTGGGCCGCCACCAGCTGCTCAGGGAGGACCATTCACTAGCCTGGGCCTGGCAGTTGGGCCCTGAGCTCACTGATGGGGAATCAGCAGCTGTGTCTTCTGTGGCTTAAAACAGTCAGCTGAGTGGGGACCTGTGTGTGGTTCCAGCAGGTGCTTCCTCCCAGGCCCCCCAAGGGGTGAGCCCACCTCCAGGCCCCCCAGTCTGGGGTGTGAGCTGAGCTCCAGCCCCAGGGCCCAGGGAGGGGCTGGGCAGTCCCTAGAAGGGCTCCCATTTGCATGGCAGCCCCTCCCCTGGCAGAGGGTCGGGGAGAAAAGGAGGCCTGGGCAGCCCAGCCCCACTGTGGGCTCAGGGCTGTGAGCACCATGGCCTGGACTCCTCTGCTCCTCGCGCTCCTCTCTCACTGCACAGGTGGGGACAGGCCTGGGACCCGGCTTCTTCCCTTCCTGCTCAGGCTCCTGGGAAACGGCCCCTGGTCCCTGCCCATCACTGACAGTGTCTGTGTCTGCAGGGTCCCTCTCCCAGCCGGTGCTGACTCAGCCAGCCTCCCTCTCTGCATCTCCGGGAGCCACAGCCAGGCTCACCTGCACCCTGAGTGGTGTTTCTGATATCAGTGGTTACTGGATATCCTGGTACCAGCAGAAGCCAGGGAGCCCTCCCCGGTACCTCCTGGAATATAAATCAGACTCAAGTAAGAACCAGGGCTCCGGGGTCCCCAGCCGCTTCTCTGGATCCAAAGACGCCTCGGCCAAAGCGGGGCTCCTGACCATCTCGGGGCTGCAGCCTGAGGACGAGGCCGACTATCACTGCGTTTCAGAACATAGCAGTGGGAGCAGCTACCGTTACCCACAGTGTCTCAGATGATGAGGAAGTGAGACCAAAACCCCTGGGCCCTGAGGTGGTGCCTCTGAGCCTCCCTTCAGCGAGGAGCGTCTGTGGGAGCCTCTGCCTGGAGACGGTGTGTACCCACAGCTAAAGGGCCAGGCCCACAAGGTGCCAATCACAGGTGGAAGGTCCCGAGTATCACACAACTTCTGCCCTATAAATCAAAGGTTCCCAGGATCCGTTTCTTGGTTTTGATGAATTTGCTAACTGCACCTGAGCCCTCTCCCCTTCAAGAGAATGGGAGCAGGTGTGAGGCTTCCAAGCTTTAAATCCTTCCCAGTCTCTCCAGTGGCCCGTCCTCACCCAGGAGCCCGCCCAGCGTCCCCTCATCAGCAAAGGCCGCCCGCCCCCCAGGGAGTGACAAGGGTTCAGGAGCCTGTGCCGGGGCCAGGGGCCGAGACCAGCGAATGTTTCCTATCAGCTCACATCCTGTGTCTGCACCTGCACATGGTCACCCAGACAGCCATGTTCCCCACACATTAATGTCATGTGTGTGAACCCTGTGTCACCACTGATCCATCCTGTCTGATATGGTAGTGTCCACCCTGGTCATGGACACCGCCTTCTCCTTCTCTGATCAAACCCACAGAAGGTTGGTCACAAGCAGCACAGACTCTCAGTGACACCCCCCTCCCCCTCTTCCCTCCTCTGCTGCTGCCTCCCTCACCCCCTCCTCTCCCTCGGGCTCCTCAGGTCTTAGGTCAGGGCCCATGCTCACAAGAGGGATTCAGAAGAAAGTTTCAAGTTCCTGTTGCGGTTGCCACTCGGTGAGGATGAGATGGTTTCTGAGGTCAACGGCCCAGACTTTCACTGAATCTGCACACCCAGCACAATCTCACATTTGTTACGAAAATAAGACACCGAGTCAGAAAGTACAGTAGGTAAAGATTTATTTAAAATATGAACAAATATTAGGACACCTGAGAAAATCCTCACAAGAAACACAGGACACAGATATGCAGAGCACCCCACACGTGATAAAAAGGCAATTCCTGCCTGACCCGTTTTGCTCAGTGGATATAGCATTGCCCTGCGGACTCAAGGGTCCCAGGTTCGATTCCGGTCAAGGGCATGTACCTTGGTTGCGGGCACGTCCCCAGTGGGGAATGTGCGGGAGGCAGCTGATTGATGTTTCTCTCTCGGCGAAGTTTCTAACTCTCTATCCCTCTCCCTTCCTCTCAGTAAAAAAATCAATAAAATATATATTTTTAAAAAAATCAGTTCCTGAAAGGAATGAGCTGTGACACCTTCCACTGGCCACTGTGAGGCCTGAGGAGCCACAATGTGTCTGAGTCCATCGCATCCGATCTCCGTGAACCTGCACATGCAGCTCATGACCTGAAAGGTCTGGTGGAAAGTCCTCCTTTGAACTTGCCCCTGAGTGTGTTTCCGGGAAATTCCCTGAGCAGCCCTGTGAGTCCCAGTAACCAGAGGTCACTGTGCACTGACTTTTGCACCATCTTCACTGGAGGGGAAACCTAATCAATCTGTCCTGTGTGTCCATGATGGCTCCTCCCACAGACGGGACTCCTCCTGGGAGTGAGGCGCTGCAGGGAGGCTCCAGGGCATCAGAGTCACAGGACCTGGGACCAGGCCAGGATGTGTGGCCAGAGACAGTCCCTCTGAGCTGCAGGTGCAGCTGGGCTCTCAGGGCTTTGGGCCAAGGGCAGGTGTGTGCTGCCACCAGCAGGGGGCGCTGTGGGACCGCCCTGATGTTCCAATGCAGCTGCACATTAAGGACCTTAACTAATAGGAGCCTGGGCCTGTGGCTGGGCCCTGTGCTCAGTGATGTGCTGTCTCAGCAGGTGCTTCCTCCCACGGCCCCCAAGGGGTGAGCCCACCGCCAGGCCCCTCAGTCTGGGGTGTGAGCTGAGCTCCAGCCCCAGTGCCCAGGGAGGGGCTGGGCAGTCCCTGGAGGGACTCTCATTTGCATGGCAGCCCCTCCTTTGGCAGAGGGTGGGGGAGAAAAGGAGGCCTGGGCAGCCCAGCCCCACTGTGGGCTCAGGGCTGAGAGCACCATGGCCTGGACTCCTCTGCTCCTCGCGCTCCTCTCTCACTGCACAGGTAGGGACAGGCCTGGGACCCGGCTTCTTCCCTTCCTGCTCAGGCTCCTGGGAAACGTCCCCTGGTCCCTGCCCATCACTGACAGTGTCTGTGTCTGCAGGGTCCCTCTCCCAGCCGGTGCTGACTCAGCCGCCCTCCCTCTCTGCGTCTCCTGAAGCCTCAGCCACACTCACCTGCACCCTGAGTGGTGGCTTCAGTGTTGGTGATTACTGGATAAACTGGTTCCAGCAGAAGCCTGGGAGCCCACCACGGTATCTCCTGAATTTTAAATCAGACTCAGAGAAGAAGCAGGGCTCAGGGGTCCCCAGCCGCTTTTCTGGATCCAAAGACGCCTTGGCCAACGTGGGGTTTCTGCTCATTTCTGGGCTGGAGCCTGAGGACGAGGCTGACTATTATTGTGGTACAGATCATGGCAGCGGGAGCGACTATCATTACCCACAGTGTCTCAGATGACAAGGAAGTGAGACCAAAACCCCTGGGTCCAGAAGTGAGGGCTGCCTGCACTTAGGGTGTCAGTCACAGGAGCCACCCAGCGTCCCCTCATCAGCAAAGGCCGCCCGCCCCCCAGGGAGTGACAAGGGTTCAGGAGCCTGTGCCGGGGCCAGGGGCCGAGACCAGCGAATGTTTCCTATCAGCTCACACCCTGTGTCTGCACCTGCACATGGTCACCCAGACAGCCATGCTCCCCACACATTAATGTCATGTGTGTGAACCCTGTGTCACCACTGACCCCTCCTGTTTGATATGTTAGTGTCCACCCTGGTCATGGACACCACCTTCTCCTTCTCTGATCAAACCCACAGAAAGTTGGTCACAACCAGCACAGACGCTCAGTGACACCCTCCCTCCCCCTCTTCCCTCCTCTGCTGCTGCCTCCCTCACCCCCTCCTCTCCCTTGGGCTCTTCAGGTCTTAACTCCATCATCATGTGAGCGTTTCAGAGAAAAGGGACAAGTTCCTGCTGTGGTTTCCATTCAGTGAGGATGTGATGGTTTCTGCGTTCAACTGCCTGGATGTCCAGCACGTCAGCACACACATCACAATCTCACATTTGTCACTAAAATAGGATAATGAGTCAGAAAGTAGAGTTGGTAAAGTTTTATTTAAAACTATAGGCCCGGTGCATGAAAATTGTGCACTCGAGGGGGTGTCCCTCAGCCCAGCGTGTCCCCTCTCACAGTCCTGGAGCCGTCAGGGAATGTCCTACTGACGGCTTGAGCTGCAGTCTGGCCTTCCTCTACCGAAGGTGACCGGCTGACCAGGGGAAGGCAGCACCCCATCACCCTGCTGCCACTGCCACTGCCACTGCCAGCCGCTGCAGCCACCAAGGTGTTTTCATCAACATGGACTCCAGTCCCTTCACCACGAAACAATGACAACTTTTTAGGCATTTGCAAGATGTCTCTTTCATAGAATATGACATCTCTTTCTTTTTTTATTATCCTCACCTGAGGATATTTCCCATTGATTTTTAGACAGCATGGAAGAGAGAGGGAAAGACAGAGAAAAACCTCGATGTGAGAGGGACACTTCGATTGGTTGCCTCCTGCATGAGCCCTGACCTGGGCACCAGCCAGGGAGGATCCTGCAACCTAGGTACATGCCCTTTATCAGAATCGAATCTGGACCCTGCAGTCCACAGGCCGAGGCTCTATTCACTGAGCCAAACTGGCTAGGTCAGGATATGACATTTCTTAGCCCCTCCAGCAGCGGACCTTCGTTTTTTCCTCCAGGATTGGGGTGGGAAAACCCTAGATCACCTTCTTGGATTCTTATTACCCAGGTTACAAAGACACTGTGAGGGGTGTACAGGGAGCTTAGCCAATGAGCGTTCAAAAAAGGTGTTTCCTCTGCAGCTCGTGTGCAGTGGCAGGACTGCTGGTGCCCCGCGGCTGGAGCAGCCCCAGGCCCAATGTCAGTGTCCACTCTGGGCCTCTCCTGCACATGCAGCCTTTTCATGACCTGTTGTGACTGTTAAGAAGTCCGGGCTAATTAGCATATTACATATATATATCCTATATAATGAAAGAGAAACATGCAAATTAACAGTCCACTACACTCAAGCCACGCCCACCAGCCAATCAGGAGTGAGTATGCAAATTAACCCAACTAAGATGGCGGCGGCCACTGAGCTGGAGCAGCAGGAGTCTTGGGTTGCTCCCAGCGATAGAGGAAGCCAAGCTTCCCGCCTGCCCTGGCCAGCCCCGGGCTACGTTCAAGGCTACAAAGTTTCAATTATATAAGATAAATAAATCCCAGATAAAAAGGAGAGGCTGGGAGCTTGGGTTGCTGGGGGGCGTGGCCAGCCTGAAAACAGCCATCAGCCCCTCACCCAGGATGGCCAGGCACCCAAGCGGGACCCCCACCCTGATCCGGGACACCCTTCGGGGCAAACCAGCCGGCCCCACCCGTGCACCAGTCCTCTTATCCTATATAGTAAAAGGGTAATATGCAAACTGACCCTAACAGCAGAAAGACTGGGAATGACTGGTCACTATGACACACACTGACCACCAGGAGGCAGACGCTCAATGCAGGAGCTGCCCTCTGGTGGTCAGTGAGCTCCCACATGGGGGAGCTCTGCTCAGCCACAAGCCAGGCTGACGGCTGCCAGTACAGCGGTGGTGGTGGGAGCCTCTCCTGCCTCCTCAGGAGTGCTAAGGATGTCCGACTGCAGCTTAGGCCTGCTCCCCGCTGGCAAGTGGATATCCCCCGAGGGCTGCCGGGCTGCCAGAGAGATGTCTGATTGCCAGCTTAGGCCCAATCCCCAGGGAGCAAGCCTAAGCCAGCAGGTGGTCATCCTCCAAGGGGTCCCAGACTGCGAGAGGACACTGGCCGTGCTGAGGGACCACCCCCCCCCCCGGGTGCACAAATTTTTGTGCACGGGGCCTCTAGTATATATATAAAGAAATGTTAGGACAAGTAAGAAAATCGTAACTAGGAACACACTACACAGAAATGCAGATGAGCGCACATGTGATAAACAGTCAGTTCCTGAAATGAAGGAGCCATGACACCGTCCACTGGCCACTGTGAGGCCTGAGGAGCCATGATGTGTCTGAGTCCATCGCATCAGATCTCCGTGAACCTGCACATACAGCTCATGACCTGAAAGGTCAGGTGGAAAGTCCTCCTTTGAACTTGCCCCTGAGTGTGTTCCCGGGAAATTCCCTGAACAGCCCTGTGAGTCTTAGTCACCAGAGGAAGGTGTCCCTGGTCTGTGATGTCAGACATGAGGGCCACTGTGCACTGACTTTTGCACCATCTTCACTGGAGGGGAAACCCATCAATCTGTCCTGTGTGTCCATGATGGCTCCTCCCACAGACGGGACTCCTCCTGGGAGTGAGGCGCTGCAGGGAGGCTACAGGGCATCAGAGTCACAGGACCTGGGACCAGGCCAGGATGTGTGGCCAGAGACAGTCCCCTCTGAGCTGCAGGTGCAGCTGGGCTCTCAGGGGTTTGGGCCAAGGGCAGGTGTGTGCTGCCACCAGCAGGGGGCGCCGTGGGACCGCCCTAATGTTCCAATGTAGCTGCACATTAAGGACCTTAACTAATAGGAGCCTGGGCCTGTGGCTGGGCCCTGTGCTCAGTGATGTGCTGTCTCAGCAGGTGCTTCCTCCCACGGCCCCCAAGAGGTGAGCCCACCTCCATGCTCCTCAGTCTGGGGTGTGAGCTGAGCTCCAGTCCCAGGGCCCAGGGAGGGGCTGGGCAGTCCCTGGAGGGACTCTCATTTGCATGGCAGCCCCTCCCCTGGCAGAGGGTGGGGGAGAAAAGGAGGCCTGGGCAGCCCAGCCCCACTGTGGGCTCAGGGCTGTGAGCACCATGGCCTGGATTCCTCTGTTCCTCGTGCTCCTCTCTCACTGCCCAGGTAGGGACAGGCCTGGGACCCGGCTTCTTCCCTTCCTGCTCAGGCTCCTGGGAAACGTCCCTGGTCCCTGCCCATCACTGACAGTGTCTGTGTCTGCAGGGTCCCTCTCTTTGCCTGTGCTGATTCAGCCGCCCTCCCTGTCTGCATCTCCGGGAGCCACAGCCAGTCTCACCTGCACCCTCAGCAGTGGGTTCAGTGTTGGCGATTACTGGATAGCCTGGTTCCAGCAGAAGCCTGGGAGCCCTCCCCGGTTTCTCCTGACTTTCAATTCAGACTTAGAAAAGCAGCATCGCTCAGGGCTTCCCAGCCGCTTCTCTGGATCCAAAAACGCCTCGGCCAATGCGGGGCTGCTGACCATCTCGGGGCTGCAGCCTGAGGACGAGGCCGACTATTACTGCGCTACTGATGAGGGCGGTTGGAGCAGCTACCAAGCCGCACAGCGTCTCAGATGACGAGGAAGTGAGACCAAAACCCCGGGCCCCGGGGTGGTGGCTCTGAGCCTCCCTTCAGCGAGGAGCGTCTGTGGGGGCCTCTGTCACTGGGCTCCTCTGCAGGGACCTGTGTCCCCGGGAGGAGGGAGGTCGCACTCGATGTAGCAGCAGCACAGGCGTCCCAGGAGCACATGCGGTGGTCATAGAGCCCCGCCCACCACGCTGTGTCTGGGGAAATTCTAACAAGAATGACCATTTCTGAGTCAGAATCTCAGCTCCTCCCTCCTGTTGTGTCTTGTTGCTCCTCACCCAGAGCACCTCACCCCTGACCCCTCTGGTCCCCAGTGTGTGGGGAGTTTCTTCCCGACAGCAATTCTCTGACACCAGCTGATGTCCTGCAGCAGCACTCAGTCCTCACACTCTCTGCCCAGAGACGGTGTCAGACCCACAGTGAAAGGGCCATCCCACTGACTGCCCGCAGGTCAGGTGCCACTCACAGGCGGGAGGTCCCAGATTTCATACAACTTCTTGGCTATACAGCGAAGGTTCCCATAATTCCCTTGGGTTTGACGAATTTGCAAACTGCACCTGAGCCCTCTCTTTTTCAAGCGAATGGGGACATGTGAGTGGTTTCCAAGCTTCTAATCCTCCCCGGCCTCTCCAGTGGCCCGTCCTCACCCAGGACCCACCCAGCGTCCCCTCATCAGCAAAGGCCGCCCGTCCCCCAGGGAGTGACAAGGGTTCAGGAGCCTGTGCCGGGGCCAGGGGCCGAGACCAGCGAATGTTTCCTATCAGCTCACATCCTGTGTCTGCACCTGCACATGGTCACCCAGACAGCCATGCTCCCCACACATTAATGTCATGTGTGTGAACCCTGTGTCACCACTGACCCATCCTGTCTGATATGTTAGTGTCCACCCTGGTCATGGACACCACCTTCTCCTTCTCTGATCAAACCCACAGAAGGTTGGTCACAACCAGCACAGACTCTCAGTGACACCCTCCCTCCCCCTCCTCCCTCCTCTGCTGCTGCCTCCCTCACCCCCTCCTCTCCCTCGGGCTCCTCAGCTCTTAACTCCATCCTCAATGAGGGTTTCAGGGAAAAGTGACAAGTTCCTGCTGAGGTTTCCATTCAGTGAGGATGTGATGGTTTCTGCGGTCAACAGCTCAGACAGTCACGGAGTCTGCAAAGACGCCACAATCTCACATTTGTCACTGAAATAGGACAATGAGTCAGAAAGTACAGTAGGTAAAGATTTATTTAAATTTAAAAAATTTTTTAGGACAACTAAGAAAATCCTAAGAAGAAACACAGGACACAGAAATGCAGATCAGCGCACACGTGATAAAAAGTCAGTTCCTGAAATGAAGGCACTGTGACACCTTCCACTGGCCACTGTGAGGCCTGCAGAAGCCATGATGTGTCTGAGTCAATCCCATCAGATCTCTGTGAACCTGCACATGCAGCTCATGACCTGAAAGGTCTGGTGGAAAGTCCTCCTTTGAACTTGCCCCTGAGTGTGTTCCCGGGAAATTCCCTGAACAGCCCTGTGAGTCCCAGTAACCAGAGGAAGGTGTCCCTGGGCTGTGACGTCGGACATGAGGGTCACTGTGCACTGACTTTTGCACCATCTTCACTGGAGGGGAAACCTAATCAGTCTGTCCTGTGTGTCCATGATGGCACCTCCCACAGACAGGACTCCTCCTGGGAGTGAGGCGCTGCAGGGAGGCTCCAAGGCATCAGAGTCACAGGACCTGGGACCAGGCCAGGATGTGTGGCCAGAGACAGTCCCTCTGAGCTGCAGGTGCAGCTGGGCTCTCAGGGGTTTGGGCCAAGGGCAGGTGTGTGCTGCCACCAGCAGGGGGCGCTGTGAGACCGCCCTGTGGTCTCAATGCAGCTGCACATTAAGGACCTTAACTAATAGGAGCCTGGGCCTGTGGCTGGGCCCTGTGCTCAGTGATGTGCTGTCTCAGCAGGTGCTTCCTCCCAGGGCCCCCCAAGGGGTGAGCCCACCTCCATGCCCCTCAGTCTGGGGTGTGAGCTGAGCTCCAGTCCCAGGGCCCAGGGAGGGGCTTAGCAGGCCCTGGAGGGACCCCCATTTGCATGGCAGCCCCTCCTCTGGCAGAGGGTGGGGGAGAAAAGGAGGCCTGGGCAGCCCAGCCCCACTGTGGGCTCAGGGCTGTGAGCACCATGGCCTGGACTCCTCTGCTCCTCGCGCTCCTCTCTCACTGCACAGGTAGGGACAGGCCTGGGACCCGGCTTCTTCCCTTCCTGCTCAGGCTCCTGGGAAACGTCCCCTGGTCCCTGCCCGTCACTGACAAGTGTCTGTGTCTGCAGGGTCCCTCTCCCAGTTTGTGCTGACTCAGCCGCCCTCCCTCTCGGCATCTCTGGGAGCCACAGCCACACTCACCTGCACCCTGAGCAGTGGCTTCAGTCTTGGTGGTTCCTGGATATCCTGGTACCAGCAGAAGCCAGGGAGCCCTCCCCGGTACCTCCTTGTATATAAATCAGACTCAGAGAAGTATTATGGCTACGCGGACCCCAACCGTTTCTCTGGCTCCAAAGACACGTCGGCCAATGCGATGCTCCTGCTAATCTCAGGGCTGCAGCCTGAGGATGAGGCTGACTATTACTGCACTACAGGTCATGGCAGTGGGAGCAGCTACCGTTAGACACAGTGACTCAGATGTCGAGGAAGTGAGACCAAAAGCCCTGGGCCCCGTGGTGAGGGTTTCAGAGGAAAGTGACCAGTTCCTGCTGAGGTTTCCATTCAGTGAGGATGTGATGGTTTCTGTGGTTAACAGCCCAGATGTCCACCACGTCTGCATACACATCACAATCTCACATTTGTCACTGAAATAGGACAATGAATCAGGAAGTACAGTAGGTAAAGATTTATTTAAATTTAAAAATATTTTAGGACAACTAGGAAAATCCTAACAAGGAACACAGGACACAGAAATGCAGATCAGCGCACACGTGATAAAAAGTCAGTGCCTGAAATGAAGGAGCCGTGACACCTTCCGCTGGCCACTATGAGGCATGAGGAGCCGTGATGTGTCTGCGTCCATCGCATCCCATCTCCATGGACCTGCACATGCATCTCATGACGTGAAAGGCCTGGTGGAAAGTCCTCCTTTGAACTTGCCCCTGAGTGTGTTCCCGGGAAATTCCCTGAACAGCCCTGTGAGTCCCAGTAGTCAGAGGAAGGTTTCTCTGGTCTGTGACGTCAGACATGAGGGTCACTGTGCACTGACTTTTGCACCATCTTCACTGGAGGGGAAACCCATCAATCTGTCCTGTGTGTCCATGATGGCTCCTCCCACAGACGGGACTCCTCCTGGGAGTGAGGCGCTGCAGGGAGGCTACAGGGCATCAGAGTCACAGGACCTGGGACCAGGCCAGGATGTGTGGCCAGAGACAGTCCCCTCTGAGCTGCAGGTGCAGCTGGGCTCTCAGGGGTTTGGGCCAAGGGCAGGTGTGTGCTGCCACCAGCAGGGGGCGCTGTGAGATCGCCCTGTGGTCCCAATTCAGCTGCATATTGAGGACCTTAACTAATAGGAGCCTGGGCCTGGGGCTGGGCCCTGTGCCCAGTGATGTGCTGTCTCAGCAGGTGCTTCCTCCCAGGGCCCCCCAAGGTGTGAACCGACCTCCAGGCCCCTGAGTCTGGAGTGTGAGCTGAGCCCCAGCCCCAGGGCCCAGGGAGGGCTGGGCCGTCCCTGGAGGGACTCCCATTTGCATGGCAGCCCCTCCTTTGGCAGAGGGTGGGGAGAAAAGGAGGCCTGGGCAGCCCAGCCCCACTGTGGGCTCAAGGCTGTGAGCACCATGGCCTGGACTCCTCTGCTCCTCGTGCTCCTCTCTCACTGCACAGGTAGGGACAGGCCTGGGCCCCAAACCCACTCAACCTTTGTCAATAATTCTGAGAATATTTACTTGGGTCTCTGTCCCTTCATCCATGAGTGTCTGTGTTTGCAGGGTCCCTCTCCCAGCCTGTGCTGACTCAGCCGCCCTCCCTCTCTGCATCTCCGGGAGCCACAGCCATACTCACCTGCACCCTGAGCAGTGGCTACAATATTGGCAGCTACCATATACGCTGGTTCCAGCAGAATCCAGGGAGCCCGCCCAGATTTCTCCTGAGATATAAGTCGGACTCAGATAAGTACCACGTTTCTGGGGTCCCCAAGCGCTTCTCTGGATCCAAAGACACGTCGGCCAACGTGGGGTTTCTGCTCATCTCGGGGCTGCAGCCTGAGGACGAGGCTGACTATTACTGCAATGCAGATCATGGCAGTGGGAGCAGCTTTAGTCACGCACAGCGTCTCAGATGACGAGGAAGTGAGACCAAAACCCCCGGGCCCGGAGGTGGTGCCTCTAAGCCTCCCTTCAGCGAGGAGCGTCCGTGGGGGCCTCTGTCACGGGGCTCCTCTGCAGGGACCTGTGTCCCCGGGAGGAGGGAGGTCGCACTCGATGTGGCAGCAGCACAGGCATCCCAGGGGCACACACAGTGGTCATAGAGTCCAGCCCACCCCCCGCGTCTGGGGAAATTCTAACAAGAAGGACCATTTCTGAGTCAGAATCTCAGCTCCTCCCTCCTGTTGTGTCTTGTTTGCTCCTCACCCAGAGCACCTCACCCCTGACCCCTCTGGTCCCCAGTGTGTGGGGAGTTTCTTCCCGACAGCAATTCTCTGACACCAGCTGATGTCCTGCAGCAGCACTCAGTCCTCACACTCTCTGCCCAGAGATGGCGTCAGACCCACAGTTAAAGGGCCATCCCACTGACTGCCCGCAGGTCAGGTGCCACTCACACAATGGAGGTCCCAGGTTTCTTGCTCCTTTTGTTGTAAATTAAAGGTTCTCGGTGGTCCCTCCCTTGATTCCATTCATTTGCTGGAGTCCTTTGCTAACTGCACCTGAGCCCGGCTCCCCCTTTTCGCCTTGCGGGCAGGCTGCCTGGGGAGCCCCGCCCTGCAGAGCTAGGCAACCGGATGGGAGATGCTGAGTGAGGACTCAGCCCCGGATGGATGACCTCCCGGACCAGAGCTCACCTGGAACCTCGCCGGGCACCTGAGTGTCCAGTCGTGTGGTCAGGGAGAGGGGGTTTCTCTAAGGGGAAAAGAGGGGCCTGATCCCAGGAACTCCCTTCTGGGGCCACAGGATGGTGGCGGATGCTCCCCAGTTGCTGGGGAAATGCTGAGCCTGCTCTTAGAGGAAGTGTGTCAAGTGCAGCGGTTCTCAACCTTCCTAACGCCACGACCCTTTCATACAGTTCCTCATGTTGTGGTGACCCCCACCCATAACATTATTTTCATGGCTACCTTGTAACTGTTAATGTTGCTACTGTTATGAATCCTAATGTAAATATCTGATATGCAGGGTGTATTTTCATTGTTACAAATTGAACATAATTAAAGCGCAGTGATTAATCACAAAAACAATATGTAATGATATATGTGTTTTCCGGTGGTCTTAGGCGACCCCTGTGAAAGGGTCGTTCGACCCCCAAAGGGGTCGCGAACCACAGGTTGAGAACCGCTGGCCAAGTGGTTCCTGGGATGAGATGCCGGGCCTTACACGCGGGCTTTCTGCATAAGAACCGCATGTCTCTGCAGTCGCAGGCACCGCACATACACAACAAACCCCCAGGAAGAGAGGCTCTTTCCTGACCCATTGACCAGGAGCCCCTGCTGTCAAGGTGACTGGACCCCATAACTCACACCGCCTCCCTGCCACCATCATGGCCTAAGGAAGGGGATTGTCAGCTGGTTTAGGCAACAGGGCCTGCCCAGTAGGAACTGGGCTTAGTCACAATGTCACCCCATGGCTGGGAGATGTGGGGTCCAGGTAAGACCAGAAAAGGATGGGCATGTGACCCACTATCTCTCATGTTCTTCACTCTGCCCTCTACCCTCCTTGTACGTTCAGGTTGGGAGATACGCTGTGGGCACTAGGGTCTCGGCAGGAAGACACAGGCCAGGCTGTTCCTGTGTCATAAATGGCAGTGCACCTGGAAGAGGGGCGGGGCCTGGGGCACATTTGCATGAGAAGTCCCTCCTCTCACAGAGAGGCGGGGCCTGGGGCACATTTGCATGAGCAGCTCCTCCTCTGGGAGACCAGCTGGGAGGGGATAAGAGAGATCTGGGAAGACCGGCCCCAGCTCTGTGTCCTGGGAACGGGCTGCGCTCACCATGGCCTGGACCCCTGTGCTCCTCGTGCTCCTCACTCACTGCACAGGTAGGGACAGGCCTCGGGGACCCAGAGCACCTGCCCCCTGACCTTTCTTCTCACCCCCATGTGTCTCTTTCCACAGGGTCGCTCTCCCAGCCTGTGCTGACTCAGCCGCCCTCCCTCTCTGCATCTCTGGGAGCCACGGCCAGACTCCCCTGCCCCTTGAAAAGTGACGTCAGTGCTGTTAATAAAACCATATTCTGGTTCCAGCAGGAGCCAGGGAGCCCTCCCCGGTTTCTCCTGTCTTACGCCTCAAGTCCAAGTTTGGGCTCCGGGGTCCCCAGCCGCTTCTCTGGGTCCAAGGACGCCTCGGCCAATGCGGGGCTCCTGCTCGTCTCGGGGCTGCAGCCCGAGGACGAGGCCGACTATTACTGCCTGATCTCCCACGGTGGCGCTTCCCACGGTGACCCACCCAGATGGGGAAGTGGGGCAAAAACCGCAGCCGGCTTGTCTCGTGACCATGTAAACATTTAACAGTAGCTCGCACGTGTGCACACTCTATCAACCCACGCATGGTTTACGCATGACGGGCCCACTCCCATTTCTCCATGGCCATTTCTGAACCCTAAGGACAAATGAAACAGAAATACAACAACAACAACAACAAAAATCGTGATGACGCTGAAATGTTGCCTGTTCATCCATCTGTGATCACGCCAGACCCCGCGGAGCTGCCCATTTCCTCTTGAAATGACAGTGAGCCTGATGACCCCCAGGGAAACGCCCGGACCAGGCGCCATTCCGGATCGTGGCTGTGGTGTGAGCTGCAGGAAGAGGGGGGCTGTGTGCCCGCTGCGTGCCCTGTGCTTCCAGAACCTGAGGACCCCACCGCTGTGGCACGTGTGCCCGTGGGATGAAAGTGGACAGAGCTCTCTCCCTCCACGAGGCAGCAGCCAGGGAGCCCTCCCCGGTACCTGCTGTCCTACTACTCAGACTCAATGAAGCACCAGGGGTGCCCCATGGACTCCAACCGGCTCCGCGGTTATGCAGGCGCCGTGTCCCGGGTCTAGAGGTGGGATGAGGGATGTGGCATCTCCAGGCTTCTGGAGGTGGTTCCTGAAGCCCTCTCCTCCCCACAAATATAGACAGGGAGCACCGGGGAGTCTCCCACATTGGCCAAGATGGCTCCGGGGGAGGTTCTTACACTGAGCATGCCAAGAGCTAGAAACATGAATGGACATCCCCCAGTGCACTGGAAGCAAGCAAGATAATTGGATAGCAAAAAAACCCACAACTTCCCCTCCTGATCACTATACTAGAGGCTCAGTGCACGAATTCAGGTCTCTCGGCCTGGCCTGTGGGGATCGGGCCGAAACTGGCTCTCTGACATCCCCCGGGGGGTCCCATATTATGAGGGGGCAGTTCTCAGGTGACACACCCCGTAATCGGGCTCCCTCCTCTCTGGTTCCGGCTGCATAACCCCAGAACCGCAGCTGCCAAGTCACTGTAGCTTGGCAGCTCCTGCATTGAGTGTCTGCCCCCTGGTGGTCTGTGCGTGTCACAGCTACCAGTAGGCCGATTGCTTGGGCTTTTATATATATAGATGACCGGCAGGCTTGAGCAGGAAGTGGAGGTGATTTTTGAGACAGGAGCCTGCCATCCTCCCAGGTTGCACATCACCTGAATAAGCCACTTTCCTTTTGCACCATCACCTGTCTCCTGAGTTTGGCTTTTGTTGTGACCAGAAGGAGAACCTGCTTGTTTTGTTACAGTGTGATTTGTAACAACATAAAATCTGGGATGGGGGGAGGGAGTCTTATATAATGAAAAGTGTAAAACATGACAAGGAAATTAAACTATTTTTTGTTTGTTAACTCTTATCCAAGAATATTTTTTCCATTGGTATCCAGAGAGAGTGTAATTGTAATGGTGGGAGGGAGGGGGAGAGAGAAAGAGGGAGAGAGAGAGAAAAAAGGAGAGAGAGACACACATCTATTGGTTGCCTTCCACATGCACCCCAACCAGGCCAGGGTTTGAGCCTACAACACTGGTACATGCCCTTGACCAGGAATCGAACCTGTGACCCCTGAGTGCTTGGGCTAATGCTCTAACCATTGAGAAACACTGGCCGGGGCAAGAACATTAAACTTAAGTAGACATCCCACTTTGTGGTTCAAAATACTCAGTATAGTTATGATAACAGTTTCCCCCAAACTGAATAAAGACTAACTGCAAGGTCTTCAGGTAAAACACACTTTCAATGAAGAATGAGGTAGAACATTTCAGCGGGGATGTGGAAGCTGTAAGAAAAGCTATAAAAGAAACAATGGTCCTGGGAGTAACCCTCCGGCTCCATGTGACCTGCCGGCACCTGGGGAAGGGGCCAGGGGGGAGCAGATGCGAAGTTACAGGAACCACATCGAGGTGAGACAAGGGCTGCAGCTTTAGTGTCAGGAGAGACACAGACCAGGTGGGGAGAGGCTGCCCCGAGGGCCGAGGGACAGTGTGTGGGTGCAGGAGACACAAGACTGGTGCCCCTGGGTGCGGCACCTGCAGTGTGCACCTGCGGTGACATGTGTGTGATTTCGCCTCACTCCAGTGTAGGACTCTGTGACCCGCATCTTGCTGAGTAAGGATTGTGACCTATTGGCTCAGAAATGGTCTCAGGGTTCCTGCCTGCATTCCCAAGGCTGGTCAAGGGAACCGCGTCTGTGAATCCAAGATAGAAAGTCGAAGGCCTTTCTCGGAAAACCACTATTCACTTCCAGATATCCCTGGACTTTTCCTGGGTAGAGTGGGAGTCTCCCCGGGGACAGACGGGTGCAGGGGGCCTGGCCTATGGGGCCTTGAGAAGGGACAGGGATGCATGGTGGGGATGTGGCATTCCTGCTCCTTCGCTTCCTGTGACTGGGACCCCTCAGGGACTTTGTAGGACACAGAGCTCAGGCTTCCCTTTGCTTCCCCTTTTCAGAGACTGTTCCGCAGAACAGGCCAGTGCAAAGGCCAGTGGGAAAGGCTGTGTATGCGTTAGGGTTCTCCCAGGGACAGAACCAGAGGGCCGCTGGGAGCTGAGGGAACGCGTTCTGTCCTGCGGATGCTGGACGCCAGGGGCAGCGACCGTGGCTGTGCCGCCCAGAGACAGGCCTGGCGCCGACACCGCTGTGTCCTGGGAGCTCTGCCTGCGGCAGGAGCTTCTGTTCCTGGGACGGATGGAAGCTCCTAGAAACTCCTTGTGGGGGTCACTGGGCAGCGACTGGGGATTTCCAACCGGCAGGACCAGACCACAGCGCACAGCTCCCAACTCATGACTGAAATGTAAAGTGATGTTAGAAAACGTCTATTCACACCTTTCAACCCGGAGCAGAAGGCATTCCCGTTACCAATGCTTTTCCATCAATTCCTCCGCCCACAATTTCCAATTTGCATAATCCAAGAATTTGAAAATCAGCCTTATTGTGACTTTCACATATAATACCATACATGCATTTTAAGTTGGGTGAGTGGTGACTAATATATAAAGGTTTAAGATAAACCTTTAGCACAGAAATTTAAAAATTCTGCCTAGAATTTTCTGCATTTCCTGTTTTCCTCTCTCATGTAAAAACCCACATCTGACTGTGAGTTGAGAACAGATCCTAGGAGTGAACCACAGCCCACGGTTCGTGGAGAACTATAGTTTCATGCAGGTGGACATATTGACAGGTGATCAAGTTTTACCCAGCATCGCCACTACAAAGGCACATGAGGGCTTTCTCTCCACCACCTCCCACACCTAGGGAAGGACCCCTAGCTCCTCAGTTCGGCTGGGAGGGCATAGGAAGGAGACCTCCAGCCACCAGAGAGGAAAGAACCCGCATCCCGCACAGAAGGGGACAAGCTCTGGGGTTGGTCACTGCTCTGGACCCGACACTGGTGTAGAGTTTATGTCAGAGACCCCACCTCAGTCCTGACCATGGACCAGCCCACGAGCTGTGGTCAGACTCCCCCTGAGGACGCCGAGTAGAGACTGAAGGTGCCCGAGGTGAGGGGAGGCCACGAGAGGGGACCCCTGGCCTGGCCCTAGGGCAGGGGCAGTGGGCAGAGAAGTGGGAAGGCAGAGGTGGCCTCTCATGGGTTCTGGTCCCCACGTCACTCAATGGTGTGTCTGGGCCTGGACACTAGAGGGCGCTCTGGGCTCCCTCCTGAGGGGACTGTGGTGTGACCTGGGGCCAACCTCCTGGCACCACCCAGTGCCCCTTCTCAGGGCTCACAGCTGTGGTTCCCTTAGCAACAGGCCCCACACAGCCCCGCCCTGCACACACCCAGGGCCATCCTCAGCCAGAGGCACCTGCCCCAGGGACCCAGGAGGAATCAGATAGATGTGGGTCTCATTTGCATGAGTGGGCCCTCCCTCCCACAGACTATGAAGAGGGGAAGGGAGAGGTGTGGGGAGCTCTGCTTCAGCTGTGGGGCCTCAGGAGGCAGGACTCAGGGATGACCTCCACCATGGCCTGGGCCCCTCTCCTCCTCACCCTCCTGGCTCACTGCACAGGTGACTGGATCAGG
Organism: Myotis daubentonii; assembly: GCF_963259705.1. Lineage (NCBI taxonomy): Eukaryota > Metazoa > Chordata > Mammalia > Chiroptera > Vespertilionidae > Myotis > Myotis daubentonii. Next base: position 27,047,042 of record NC_081858.1, read on the forward strand.
GGATAGGGAAGGGGCCCTGGGGAGACACATGGGCCCTGCTTCCTCCTCTTGTCTCTAGACCCAGACTCACCATCTCTGTGTCTCCCCCTCTTGCAGGATCCTGGGCCCAGTCTGTGCTGACTCAGCCGTCCTCAGTGTCGGGGTCCCCCGGCGAGAGGGTCACCATCTCCTGCACTGGAAGCAGCACCAACGTTGGGTATGGTGACTATGTGTCCTGGTACCAACAGCTTCCAGGAACGGCCCCCAAACTCCTCATCTATGATAGTAACACAAGACCCTCAGGGATTCCGGACCGATTCTCTGGCTCCAGGTCTGGCAGCTCAGCCTCCCTGACCATCACGGGGCTGCAGGCTGAGGACGAGGGCGTCTATTACTGCGCGTCCTATGAAAGCAGTCCTGCTGGTACTCACAGTGCTGCAGGCCTGTGGGGAAGTGAGACAAAAACCCCTCTGGTCTGCGAGGGGGTGAGCTCTCCAGCAGCTGCCTGCTCAGCTCAGCCTGTGACCTGTGGCTTCTGCTTATTCCCTCGCTGACGCCCTGGGCCCAGGTTCATCGGGGACCCTGCCTGGGGGTGAAGGTCCTCCCTCCCCTCCGGCCTCCATGTCACTCAGAGCAGCGCTTTCCCAGCTCAGGGTCCTGGAGGAAGGGAAGGCCTCTCCCCACCCACGGGGCCAGTTCCCTCCCCCTGGGCGGCACTCCCTGGGCCTGTGAGGCTGAGATGAGTGACAGCTGGTTGGTCCCGCCCCTGCCTGGGGCTCAGCACTGTGTGCTGTGCTGGAAGGACCCCTGGCCCTGTTCCATCCCATCAGGATCTACTCCCTTTAAGCCATGGGACTGGTTTCCATTTGCTCTGTGATTTTAAGTACAAAAATCGGCAATTCACAGCTGTCACTATAGCAGATTGGGGGGTGCCATGTGGGCGCTGAAGGGGGTGGTCCCAGTGGGTGAAGGGTCCAGGAGGAGACACTTCCGGCTGTGACCACCTGGCTCTGGGGGTGTGGACAGCATGGGGACCCGGCAGGGAGCGCTGTCACACTGTGTCTGTGAAAGCAGCTGAGAGACTGGATCTTAAGTGTCCTCAGCACAAGAAATAGCAGAATTTGCAGCCACTTCTGATGGCTGAGTTCAAGGAGACGTATTCTGGGATGGTTTTGCAGTAGACACCTCACAGCGTCATTATGTCGTACACCTGACACTAATTAATGCTAATTACATCTCAGTTAAAAATAAGTTAAAATAGGCCTAAAAGGTTTGGCTCAGTGGATAGAGCATCAGCCTGCGGACTCAAGGGTCCCGGGTTCGGTTCTGGTCAAGGGCATGCACCTGGGTTGCGAGCACATCCCCAGTAGGGGGTGTGCAGGAGGCAGCTGATCGATGTTTCTCTCTCATCGACGTTTCTCTCTATCCCTCTCCCTTCCTCTCTGTAAAAAATCAATAAAATATATTCATAAAAAATAAGTTAAAATAAATCTGAATCTACTGTTTCCAAAAAAACAGCCCGTGGAAGTCTATAGCAGCTTTATAACTCCCCTAGGGCAGTGGTCAGCAAACTGCGGCTCGCGAGCTACATACGGCTCTTTGGCCCCTTTAGTGTGGCTCTTCCACAAAATATCGACTTCTGCGCACGGGCCATGAAGTTCAATCGCACTGTACACGCGCGCTTGCACGTGGTACTTTGTGGATGAGCCACACGTTGCCGACCACTGCCCTAGACCTGTGGTTCTCACCTTTGGCTGCACATTAGAATCACCTGGGAATCCTGTTAAAATCCTGATTTCTGGGCCTCATCATTAGTAATAAAGAAGCAGAATTTCTGGCAGCAGGGGGTGGGGGGGGGGGCCTGGCTGTGGGGGGCCTGCGAGGAGCCCAGGCTGCCAGCTTCATCCCAGGGCAGGAGCGGAGGCTCTGGCCCAGCTGGTTCTGCGAACACCCCGAGGGCGGGCACCTGTGGGCTCCCAGAGCCTCCTCAGCGTAATTACAGCCTCACCCACGCTCGCCAAGCCTCGCTCCCTGGCTCCCCAAGCTCCCCGGGCTGGGCTTGGTTAAATGTGGGGGGGCGGTTGAGTCCTGGTGTGTGATTAAGTAATTACGCTCAGGAGGCTCTGGGAGCCGCCAGTGCCTGCCCTCGGGTCTTCACAGAACCAGCTGGGCCGGAGCCTCCACCCCTGCCCAGGGATGAAGCTGGCAGCCTGGGCTCCTCGCAGGCCCCCCACGGCCAGGTTTCCCCTCCCCGCTGCCGCCAGGCTGCTGTAGCTGCCATGACATGGGCACGGCCCCTGCCCTGCCTCACCTGAGCTCAATCCCGGGTGGCCGTGACGCCGTTGCCCAATTTTGCTTCCGTTAAAAATGTCTGTGTATTTCCAACCCTCAGCACCCGGCTTCCGCCATCGGAGGCAGCCTGCGCCCTGGGCGAGGTCACCCCTGAGGAGCCCAGGGGCCTGTGGCTGCGACAAAGGTGGTTGTGAGCACAGGGGCTGAGGCTGGGGCCACAGGAAGACTCCGAGGGTCTTCACGGCCCTCCCCCACGGGACCCGCTCAGAGGAGAGGGACGCCGGCCTGGGCGGGGAGGGGCCCGGGTGCTGAGAAGGCGCCCCTAGGATCGCTCTGGCTCAGCCTGCCTGGCTCCCGCTGGCATCGGCCAAGCCCCCTGGGCCGGGCATCAGCCACCAAACAGGAGCAGGAAGCCGGCCTCAGCGGGTCCCCCGTGCTGTGCGCTCCCTCCTCCTCCAGAGGGAGCCACCGAGGCGGAGGGAGGGAGGGCGGTGCGGGGTGCGGTCTCACCTGGCGCCTCCCAAAGCGGTGCTGGGTGTTCGGGTGGATGTTGGACGAGAGGTCCGGCTCGTTCTTCCAAGAACCCACAGTCCAGTGGCTCTTCGTCGTTCCCAACAACAGGAAGGCCACTGAAACGAACACTCCATTTCTCACCCCGCAGATGGGCACACCCACCAGAGGCCAGGGGCACTGGGCCGGGCTGGGAGCAGGCGCTGCACCCGAGGTGGGTGTGGAAGCGGCATCGGGGAGGGACCTGTGTTGTCCCCACAGGTCGGGAGACACAGGGACCCGCAGCCCCAGCTCGGCAACTCGGTCACACCGGCCACCTGCACAGCGACCTACATGTACCATGGCTCCCGGGGCACAGCCCGCAGGGCAGAGGGCGGGAGGGCCTGGGTTATGGCGCCCGGGCTGCTGGGACACCAGGCAGCTCTGAGCGAGAGCGAGAGCGAGAGGGAGAGTGAGAACAAGAGCTAGCTTGAGAGCGAGCTGCCTGCGGCTGTCAAGGTCTTCAGAGCATGAGGCCAAGTGAGAAGCAAAATACAGACCTGCAGGGGTGGGGGGAGGAATGGGTCAGCATGTGCTTTTATTTACATACACAAACAACAAATGATACAGCTGATGAGGGAACTGGGTGTGGCAGACATCTTGAAGATCATGCTGAGCTTTGAACTTCAAGCTATCAGCCAGCTGGCTGGTGTGGCTCAATGGATTGAGCATCGATCAGTGAACCAAGAGGTCCCGGGTTTGATTCCCAGCCCCCTGACAAAGTCCAGGACCATCTGCTCAGGGCTGTCAGCTGTGACTTCCCCAAACCTGGGCCCCACACAGCCCCACCCCCGCCCACACCAATGGCCATCCTCAGACAGAGGGGGTCTCATTTGCATAACAGGACCCTCCCTCCCCCAGACTATGAAGAGGGGAAGGGAGAGGTGTGGGGAGCTCTGCTTCAGCTGTGGGGCCTCAGGAGGCAGGACTCAGGGATGACCTCCACCATGGCCTGGGCCCCTCTCCTCCTCACCCTCCTGGCTCACTGCACAGGTGACTGGATAAGGGGACAGGAAAGGGGCCTTGGGAAGACACATGGGCCCTGCTTCCTCCTCTTGTCTCTAGACCCAGACTCACCATCTCTGTGTCTCCCCCTCTTGCAGGATCCTGGGCCGAGCCTGTGCTGACTCAGCCATCCTCAGTGTTGGGGTCCCCGGGCCAGACGGTCACCATCTCCTGCACTGACAGCAGCTCTAAAATCGGGAGTAACTATGTGTATTGGTACCAACAGCTCCCAGGAAAGGCCCCCAAATGCATCATTTATGATAATAGCAACCGATGCTCAGGGGTCCCAGACCGGTTCTCTGGCACCAGGTCTGGCAGCTCAGCCTCCATGACCATCACGGGGCTGCAGGCAGAGGATGAGGCCGACTATTACTGCTCAGGATGGGACAGCAGTATCAGCGGACCCACAGTGCTGCAGGCCTGTGAGGAACTGAGACAAAAACCTGCTGTCCCTCTTGAAATGGGGCTCCCCTAGCAGACCCCACTCCCCGACAAGCCAGCTGCTTCCTGTGCTTGCCCGACACCGGGGCCTGAGACCCACTTCAGTGAACTTGGTTCAGAAAACCTGTCCCCATTCTTTCCATCCGCCCCCTTCCCTCCAGCCTGGATTTCCTCAAATGGAGCAGAAACTCCCGGATGCTGGGGTAGCCGCCCTGGGTCCGAGTCCACGATGGGTTAGGGCAGGACCAGGGCCCAGGACCCAGCTGTCTGAGTCGAGCACATCCATTGTGTCCACTAGGTCCCAGGCTGTACTGACAGGGACCGAAATGGAATGTAGGGGACCAGCTGGAATTCTAAGAAATATGAATCCTGCTTGGTTACCCGTGACTGCTTTGTTCTGATTAAAGGAGGTGCATTCTCACCTGGCTGGGAGCTGACCTGGGACCTGGGAGCTCCGCTGGGATTGCGGCCCATCCTCCCCATTAGGGAGCTGCCTGTGATCATGGGAAGATGACCAGCCTCATTGCAGAACCCAGAGCTGCCAGCCCTTTGCCTACCCACAGGCCTTTGCAAATCTCCAGCCCCCATTACCTGTGAACTGCCCATTTGGCACACCCATTGCCTATGTCCCCCGTAATCCTTGTCCTTCTCCCCAATACAAGCAGCGGGCTTATGGGGGGCAGAGAAGATTTCTGTGGGTGATCTGCTGCTCTCCCAGGCTGCGGCAGGAAGGGAATCAACGCTCACATGAGTCCTCCCTGTCTCCGCTGAATTGGCTCCAGGGGGACAGGCAGCGCGGCCCATGGCTTGTCCTGATACTGTATCAGACCCTTGTGGCTGTGGGAATGAGTCCTGTCCATTCCCATCCACGCTGAGGTCTAACCACTGATCCCTTCCTGTTTCCTTCATTGTCTAAAGGTGCTGAGTCACGCTGACTCAGAATGGAGTGAGACCCCCAGTGGCCAGTACCTGATGGTTGTGATGTCCTCCTCCCACCCATTAGCTAAGAGCTGCTGTAGGACTAAGTCTCATGTCTGTGGAGCGAGTGAAGTTTCCATATTGTAAACGTCTCTGCTTCTATCTGATGAGTTTTGACTAGAAATATGCTTTAGATTCGGTGAAAGGCTCTGTCAGAATATCGATTGAGATAATCTGAGTTTATCTGTTGAGCTAATAATATGATATAGGATATTAAGGGCTGATCAATATGGAGGCCACCTTGGAAGACTGTAATATATCACACCTGCCCGCCCAATTGATGTCTCCCTCTCTCTCTCTCTCTCTCTCTCTCTCTCTCTCTCTCTCTTTCTCTCGCCGGTCCTCTCTCTCTAAAATCAATAAAAACATATTTAAATTTAAAAAGGGGATCTTCCCTCCTCTTGTCTAAGTTGGCGATGCCACCCACACGGCGGCCCCTGAAGTGGGTCTTACCTTTTCCTTCCACAGAAGCTGAGGCGGGAATGTGGCTGCAGCTGGAGGGGAGGGTCTGATGGGTTCTCTCTGGGGCAGGGCCTCTGGGCAGAGTGTGAGGAAGGTGGTTCCTCTGGGCAGGAGCCTGGCAGCCCCTCTCCCGAGTGAGGAAGCCCAGCCTGGACAGCAGGGGGCGCTGCCACAAGCACTGGACGGGGTCTGCTGGGCGCCCTCAGCCTGAAATCCACAGGTCTGTCTGTAGTCGGTGCCCTCTGCCAGGTGGCCCTGGAGTCCCTAGGGAGCCACTACCAGGCCTGTCCCAGCCTCACCAGGGGCAGCCCCGACGGACCCTCAGGGTCTCCCTGGCTCTGCCCCGGAGGCCTCTGCCTGTGGGGGACTCTGACTCTGAGCAGGAGCCCCTCCATGTGATGCGGCCTGAGTGCTGGGCAGGTTGTTGCATCAGGACCTGGGGGGGCGCCTCAGGGCTTTCCCGCTGCCCTTCCCCCCTGGCCAGCTGCCAAGACCTCCCCCTGCGCCTCTTGCTCCTCCTCCCATCAGGCTCTGTCCCCGATGGTCCCTGACACTAGTCCCGGCATCATTGGCTCAAACTTGTAGGATGGAGTGAATCTAATGGAGAGAAAGGCCCCTTTGCCTGGGTCTCTGACCATGGCTCACCATGGCGTGTCTGGGCCCGGACACTAGAGGGCGCCCTGGGATTGCTCTTGAAGGACCTGCAGGGTTTGACTGGGGCCAACCTCGTGGCACCACCTGGTGCCCCTTTTCAGGGCTCACAGCTGTGGTTCCCTTAGCAACAGGCCCCTCACAGCCCTGCCTTGCCATCCTCAGGCAGAGGCACCTGCCCCAGGGCCCCAAGAGGAATCAGATAGATGGATTCTCATTTGCATAACAGGACCCTCCCTCCCCCAGACTATGAAGAGGGGAAGGGAGAGGTGTGGGGAGCTCTGCTTCAGCTGTGGGGCCTCAGGAGGCAGGACTCAGGGATGACCTCCACCATGGCCTGGGCCCCTCTCCTCCTCACCCTCCTGGCTCACTGCACAGGTGACTGGATAAGGGGACAGGGAAGGGGCCTTGGGAAGACACATGGGCCCTGCGTCCTCCTCTTGTCTCTAGACCCAGACTCACCATCTCTGTGTCTCCCCCTCTTGCAGGATCCTGGGCCCAGTCTGTGCTGACTCAGCCGTCCTCAGTGTCGGGGTCCCTGGGCCAGAGGGTCACCATCTCCTGCACTGGAAGCAGCTCCGATGTTGGGAGTGGTTACGGTGTACAGTGGTACCAGCAGCTCCCAGGAAAGGCCCCCAAACTTGTCATCTATGGTAGCAGCAGTAGACCTACAGGGATTCCGGACCGATTCTCTGGCTCCAGGTCTGGCACCTCTGCCTCCCTGACCATCACGGGGCTGCAGGCTGAGGACGAGGCCGACTATTACTGCTCAGCATGGGACAGTAGTCTTAAAGCTCCCACAGTGCTCCAGGCCTGTGGGGAAGTGAGACAAAAACCTGCTGTCCCTCTTGAAACGGGGCTCCCCTAGCAGACCCCACTCCTCCGATAAGCCAGCTGCTTCCTGTGCTTGCCCGACACCAGGCCTGAGACCCACTTCAGTGAACTTGGTTCAGAAAACCTGTCCCCATTCTTTCCATTGTGCCCCCTCCCCTCCAGCCTGGATTTCTGCCGGGAGCCAGTCCATCCTTGCTGTTTCAAGGGACCTGGCGTATATGGTATACTGTTCTTAGTATGTTTGCTCACCTTCTTGGCACTATGTGTTTTAACCAAGGTCTCCTCTCTGAGAAAGGTTGTTTCCCAGGTAGGGATTTTCCCCTGAAGTTAGGGAGGGAATAAAACTTCTTAACTAAGTGCCAGGCAGGTAATTAATCACTTTAACTACCAACAATCATGCTTAAGCTACATAATCTTTACTCCCTGGAATGGAGATAAGAAACGCCCTAACCTATGGAATAGAGATTGATAGGATTGAATCAACTGGTATAAATACAGATGTAACAAGACAACAGGAGACAGAACTTAGAAGACAGAACCGAGAGACAGAACCAAGAGACAGAACCTAGCGAGAGAACATGGCAAAAGATCCTGGACTGAACCTGACTACAGAAATTGGCAAGAGAACCTGACTAGAACCTGGTGACTGAACCTGGCTGGAGAACCTAGTGAGAGTACATGGCTACAGAACCTGGCTGGAGAACCTGGAGAACCTAGCAAGAAAACATGGACACAGAACTTGGCTGGAGATCCTGGCTAGAGATCCTGGCTAGGCTGCTGATCAACTGAACGCTGTTTACTTGTCATTCCTTCTTCGCCGACTCTGTCCACACATTTGGGGACCCCTGGACCTGCTGGGGTTGGACCCGAGCAGATTTCCTCAAATGGAGCAGAGACTCCTGGATGGGGGGGCAGCTGCTCTGGGTCAGAGTCCATGATGGGTCAGGGCAGGACCAGGGCCCCAGGGTCCAGCTGTGTCTGAGTGAGCACATCCATTGTGTCCACTAGGGAGCCCATCAGTTCCCAGGAACAGCCCCCCAATCCTCAGCTCCTCTATGGCGGTGGACCCTGGGGTCTCTGACGGACCCTGGGGCTCAATTCTGGGGAGAGAGCTCCTGTCCATCGCTGGGCTGAGGCCTGAGAGCGAGGCTGCTTCTCAATGTGCAGGGAGCCCACCCCAGTGCCTCCTGCCCCTCTGCTGGGATGGGGCCCTGGCAGCCGCCCGCTCGGGCTGAGTCGTGACTTCTGCTGCTGCTGGGGCTGCAGCCACCTCAGGTCCAGGCTCATGCGGGGGCGTCACCCGGGAGAGAAGCCCCTCCTCTCCCTTTGTCCTCACAGTCACCCCGACAGCTCATCCCGTGACCAAGGGACCCAGAGGAACAGCAGGCGCGTGGCCCTGTCAGCTGCGGACACAGGTCTCTGCACAGCAGGCGGGGCCTGAGGCGGGGTTTCCCTGTGGTCATCTCAGCCCTGGGCTGTGACCGACGAATCCAGCGTCTCCATCCTTGGCCAGTTCCCTATCCCCAGAGCCACCTGAGCTGCCTCATCCTCCCATTGGTCTCCATGGAGCCGTTCTCTGTGCTCACCCGGAGGCTCCTCCATCGCCGCTGGGCCGGGACCCGTGGCCTGGGCTGGGTCAGAGCCTCAGGGCTGTGGGAATGACTCCTGTCCGTTCCCATCCATGCTGAGGTCTCACCACTGATCCCTTCCTGTTTCCTTCATTGTCTAAAGGTGCTGTTCTGGGAGAGTCCGTGGGAGGGGCAGGTTTGCATGAAGGGACCTCCGTACCCTGGGGCCTGGGGAGGGTAAGAGAGATGGGGTGCTCCCTCCCGGCTCAGGGCCTTAGAAGGGGGAGCCCTGGAGCACGCCCACCATGGCCTGCACCCCTCTCACCTCCGCCCTTCTCCCTCACTGCACAGGCTCCTGAGTCCTCACATCTGAGAACAGGTCGCAGGAAGACACAGGCTCTGCCCTGCCCCCTGGGCCCAGCCTGTTGTTACACCCAGAGACTCACAATCCTGGTGTCTTTCTCCCCTTCATTCCAGGGGCCTGGGCCCACGCAGCCGGGGCTGCACAGGAAACCTCCGTTTAGGGGTCCTGGTCAGAGGGTCTCCATCACCTGCCCTGGAAGCAGCAACATCATCAAGACGTTTCACACCAGCCCGGCCGCGTGGCTCAGGGGTTGAGGGTTGACCTATGAACCAGGAGGTCACGGTTCTATTCCCAGTCAAGGCACAGGCCCGAGAGGCAGGCCCGATTCCTAGTGGGGGGCATGCAAGATGCCCCCAATGAATGATTCTCTCTCATTGATGCTACTACCTTCTCTCCGACTCCCTTCCTCTCTGAATTCAATACAAATATATTAAAAGAATAAAATGGCTTAGAGGCATGTAATGACATACTTATAAGAAAGAAGAGGGTTCATGCCAACGGGCACCCACACTCCCTCAGGCTGCCCCCACCCCTCACCAGGGGCAGCCCCGACCCACCCTCAGGGTCTCCCTGGCTCTGCCCCGGAGGCCTCTGCCTGTGGGGGACTCTGACTCTGAGCTGGAGCCCCTCCATGTGATGGGGCCTGAGTGCTGGGCAGGTTGTTGCATGAGGACCTGGGGGGACCCCTCAGGTCTTTCCAGCTGCCCTTCCCTCCTGGCCAGCGGGCTAAGACCTCCCTCCTCGCCTCTTGCTCCTCCCATCAGGCTCTGTTCCCGATGGTCCCTGACACTAGTCCTGGCATCATTGGCTCAAACTTGTAGGATGGAGTGAATCTAATGGAGGGAAAGGCCCCTTTGCCTGGGTCTGTGACCATGGCTCACCATGGCGTGTCTGGGCCTGGACACTAGAGGGCGCCCTGGGATTGCTCTTGAAGGACCTGCAGGGTTTGACTGGGGCCAACCTCCAGGCACCATCTGGTGCCCCTTCTCAGGGCTCACAGCTGTGGTTCCCTTAGCAACAGGCCCCACACAGCCCCGCCCTGCACACACCCAGGGCATCCTCAGCCAGAGGCACCTGCCCCAGGGCCCTGGGAGGAATCAGAGAGATGGGGTCTCATTTGCATGAGTGGGCCCTCCCTCCCGCAGACTATGAAGAGGGGAAGGGAGAGGTGTGGGGAGCTCTGCTTCAGCTGTGGGGCCTCAGGAGGCAGGACTCAGGGATGACCTCCACCATGGCCTGGGACCCTCTCCTCCTCACCCTCCTGGCTCACTGCACAGGTGACTGGATAAGGGGACAGGAAAGGGGCCTTGGGAAGAGGCATGGGCCCTGCTTCCTCCTCTTGTCTCTAGACCCAGACTCACCATCTCTGTGTCTCCCCCTCTTGCAGGATCCTGGGCCCAGTCTGTGCTGACTCAGCCATCCTCAGTGTCGGGGTCCCCAGGCCAGAGGGTCACCATCTCCTGCACTGGAAGCAGCACCAACATTGGGGGTGGTTATGCTGTATCCTGGCACCAGCAGCTCCCAGGAAAGGCCCCCAAATGCATCATCTATGGTAATAGCAACCGACCCTCAGGGGTCCCTGATCGATTCTCTGGCTCCAGGTCTGGCAGCACAGCCACCTTGACCATCACGGGGCTGCAGGCTGAGGACGAGGCCGACTATTACTGCTCAGTATGGGACAATACTCTTAAAGCTCCCACAGTGCTCCAGGCCTGTGGGGAAGTGAGACAAAAACCTGCTGTCCCTCTTGAAACGGGGCTCCCCTAGCAGACCCCACTCCTCAGACAAGCCAGCTGCTTCCTGTGCTTGCCCAACACCGGGGCCTGAGACCCACTTCAGTGAACTTGGTTCAGAATATTGGTCCCCATTCCTTCCATTCTGCCCCCTCCCCTCCAGCCTGGATTTCCTCAAATGGAGCAGAAACTCCCGGATACGGGGGCAGCCGCCCTGGGTCAGAGTCCACGATGGGTCAGGACAGGACCAGGGCCACAGGGTCCAGCTGTGTCTGAGTGAGCACATCCATAGTGTCCACTAGGGAGCCCACGAGTTCCCAGGAACAGCCCCCCAATCCTCAGCTCCTTTATGGCGGTGGACCCTGGGGTCTCTGACGGACCCTGGGGCTCAATTCTGGGGAGGGAGCTTCCTGTCCATCGCTGGGCTGAGGCCTGAGAACGAGGCTGCTTCTCAATGTGCCCGCCGAGTGGCCGGCCTGCGGGGAGCCCACCCCAGTGTCTCCTGCCCCTCTGCTGGGATGGGGCCCTGGCAGCCGCCTGCTCGGGCTCAGCCGTGACTTCTGCTGCTGCTGCTGGGGCTGCAGCCACCTCAGGTTCAGGCTCATGCTGGGACGTCACCTGGGAGAGAAGTCCCTCCTCTCCCTTTGTCCTCACAGTCACCCCCACAGCTCATCACGAGACCAAGGGACCCAGAGGAACAGCAGGCGCGTGGCCCTGTCAGCTGCGGACACAGGTCTCTGCACAGCAGGCGGGGCCTGAGGCGGGGCTCCCTGTGGTCATCTCAGCTCTGGGCTGTGACCGACGAATCCAGCGTCTCCATCCTCGGCCAGTTCCCTATCCCCAGAGCCTCCTGAGCTGCCTCATCCTCCCATTGGTCTCCATGGAGCCGTTCTCTGTGCTCACCCGGAGGCTCCTCCATCGCCGCTGGGCCGGGACCCGTGGCCTGGGCTGGGTCAGAGCCACGGGGCTGTGGGAATGACTCCTGTCCGTTCCCATCCATGCTGAGGTCTCACCACTGATCCCTTCCTGTTTCCTTCATTGTCTAAAGGTGCTGAGTCACGCTGACTCAGAATGGAGTGAGGGTCACATGGCCCGTTCCTGATGGTTGTGATGTCCTCCCCGCCATTAGCCAAGAGCTGCTGTAGGATTATGTCTTATGTCTGTGGAACCAGTGAAGTTTCCATATTGTAAACGTCTCTGCTTCTATCTGATGAGTTTTTATTAGAAATATGTTTTAGATTCGGTGAAAGGCTCTGTCAGAATATCGATTGAGATAACATGAGTTTATCTGTTGAGCTAATAATATGATATAGGATATTAAGGGCTGATCAATATGGAGGCCACCTTGGAAGACTGTAATATATCACACCTGCCCGCCCAATTGATGTCTCTCTCTCTCTCTCCCTCTCCTATCCTCTCTCTCTAAAATCAATAAAAACATATTTAAATTTAAAAAAGAGATCTTCGCTCCTCTTGTCTATGTTGGCGATGCCACCCACACAGCGGCCCCTGAAGTGGGTCTTACCTTTTCCTTCCACAGAAGCCGAGGCTGGAATGTGGCTGCAGCTGGAGGGGAGGGTCTGATGGGTTCCCTCTGGGGCAGGGCCTCTGGGCAGAGTGTGAGGAAGGTGGTTCCTCTGGGCAGGGCCTGGCAGCCCCTCTCCCGCGTGGAGGAAGCCTAGCCTGGACAGCAGGAGGTGCTGCCACAAGCACTGGACGGGGTCTGCTGGGCGCCCTCAGCCTGAAATCCACAGGTCTGTCTGTAGTCGGTGCCCTCTGCTGGGTGGCCCTGGAGACCCTAGGGAGCCGCACACCAGGCCTGTCCCGGCCCCACCCATCCCAGGACCAGGACACAGCAGAGAAGACGTTTCTGGAATAGTCAGTGGGAGCGACAGGTTTGCATGTAGTGACCTCCGTACCCTGGGGCCTGGGGAGGGTAAGAGAGATGGGGTGCTCCCTCCCGGCTCAGGGCCTTAGAAGGGGGAGCCCTGGAGCACGCCCACCATGGCCTGCACCCCTCTCACCTCGGCCCTCCTCCCTCACTGCACAGGCTCCTGAGTCCTCACATCTGAGAACAGGTCGCAGGAAGACACAGGCTCTGCCCTGCCCCCTGGGCCCAGCCTGTTGTTACACCCAGAGACTCACAATCCTGGTGTCTTTCTCCCCTTCATTCCAGGGGCCTGGGCCCACGCAGCCGGGGCTGCACAGGAAACCTCCGTTTAGGGGTCCTGGTCAGAGGGTCACCATCACCTGCCCTGGAAGCAGCAACATCATCAAGACGTTTCACACCAGCCCGGCCGCGTGGCTCAGGGGTTGAGGGTTGACCTATGAACCAGGAGGTCACGGTTCTATTCCCAGTCAAGGCACAGGCCCGAGAGGCAGGCCCGATTCCTAGTGGGGGGCATGCAAGATGCCCCCAATGAATGATTCTCTCTCATTGATGCTACTACCTTCTCTCCGACTCCCTTCCTCTCTGAATTCAATACAAATATATTAAAAGAATAAAATGGCTTAGAGGCATGTAATGACATACTTATAAGAAAGAAGAGGGTTCATGCCAACGGGCACCCACACTCCCTCAGGCTGCCCCCACCCCTCACCAGGGGCAGCCCCGACCCACCCTCAGGGTCTCCCTGGCTCTGCCCCGGAAGCCTCTGCCTGTGGGGGACTCTGACTCTGAGCCGGAGCCCCTCCATGTGATGGGGCCTGAGTGCCGGGCAGGTTGTTGCATCAGGACCTGGGGGGACCCCTCAGGTCTTTCCAGCTGCCCTTCCCCCCTGGCCAGCGGGCTAAGACCTCCCTCCTCGCCTCTTGCTCCTCCTCCCATCAGGCTCTGTCCCCGATGGTCCCTGACACTAGTCCCGGCATCATTGGCTCAAACTTGTAGGATGGAGTGAATCTAATGGAGGGAAAGGCCCCTTTGCCTGGGTCTGTGACCATGGCTCACCATGGCGTGTCTGGGCCTGGACATTAGAGGGCGCCCTGGGCTCGCTCCTGAGGGACCTGCAGGGTTTGACTGGGGCCAACCTCCTGGCACCACCTGGTGCCTCTTCTCAGGGCTCACAGCTGTGGTTCCCTTAGCAACGGGCCCCACACAGCCCCACCCTGCACACACCCAGGGCTATCCTTAGGCAGAGGCACCTGCCCCAGGGCCCTGGGTGGAATCAGAGAGATGGGGTCTCATTTGCATAACAGGACCCTCCCTCCCGCAGACTATGAAGAGGGGAAGGGACAGGTGTGGGGAGCTCTGCTTCAGCTGTGGGGCCTCAGGAGGCAGGACTCAGGGATGACCTCCACCATGGCCTGGGCCCCTCTCCTCCTCACCCTCCTGGCTCACTGCACAGGTGACTGGATAAGGGGACAGGGAAGGGGCCTTGGGAAGACACATGGGCCCTGCGTCCTCCTCTTGTCTTTAGACCCAGACTCACCATCTCTGTGTCTCCCCCTCTTGCAGGATCCTGGGCCCAGTCTGTGCTGACTCAGCCATCCTCAGTGTCGGGGGCCCCGGGACAGAGGGTCACCATCTCCTGCACTGGAAGCAGCTCCGATGTTGGGAGTGGTAATGGTGTACAGTGGTACCAGCAGCTCCCAGGAAAGGCCCCCAAACTTGTCATCTATGGTAGCAGCAATAGACCTACAGGGATTCCGGACCGATTCTCTGGCTCCAGGTCTGGCACCTCTGCCTCCCTGACCATCACGGGGCTGCAGGCTGAGGACGAGGCCGACTATTACTGCTCAGTATGGGACAGTAGTCTTAAAGCTCCCACAGTGCTCCAGGCCTGTGGGGAAGTGAGACAAAAACCTGCTGTCCCTCTTGAAACGGGGCTCCCCTAGCAGACCCCACTCCTCCGATAAGCCAGCTGCTTCCTGTGCTTGCCCGACACCAGGCCTGAGACCCACTTCAGTGAACTTGGTTCAGAAAACCTGTCCCCATTCTTTCCATTGTGCCCCCTCCCCTCCAGCCTGGATTTCTGCCGGGAGCCAGTCCATCCTTGCTGTTTCAAGGGACCTGGCGTATATGGTATACTGTTCTTAGTATGTTTGCTCACCTTCTTGGCACTATGTGTTTTAACCAAGGTCTCCTCTCTGAGAAAGGTTGTTTCCCAGGTAGGGATTTTCCCCTGAAGTTAGGGAGGGAATAAAACTTCTTAACTAAGTGCCAGGCAGGTAATTAATCACTTTAACTACCAACAATCATGCTTAAGCTACATAATCTTTACTCCCTGGAATGGAGATAAGAAACGCCCTAACCTATGGAATAGAGATTGATAGGATTGAATCAACTGGTATAAATACAGATGTAACAAGACAACAGGAGACAGAACTTAGAAGACAGAACCAAGAGACAGAACCTAGCGAGAGAACATGGCAAAAGATCCTGGACTGAACCTGACTACAGAAATTGGCAAGAGAACCTGACTAGAACCTGGTGACTGAACCTGGCTGGAGAACCTAGTGAGAGTACATGGCTACAGAACCTGGCTGGAGAACCTGGAGAACCTAGCAAGAAAACATGGACACAGAACTTGGCTGGAGATCCTGGCTAGAGATCCTGGCTAGGCTGCTGATCAACTGAACGCTGTTTACTTGTCATTCCTTCTTCGCCGACTCTGTCCACACATTTGGGGACCCCTGGACCTGCTGGGGTTGGACCCGAGCAGATTTCCTCAAATGGAGCAGAGACTCCTGGATGGGGGGGCAGCTGCTCTGGGTCAGAGTCCATGATGGGTCAGGGCAGGACCAGGGCCCCAGGGTCCAGCTGTGTCTGAGTGAGCACATCCATTGTGTCCACTAGGGAGCCCATCAGTTCCCAGGAACAGCCCCCCAATCCTCAGCTCCTCTATGGCGGTGGACCCTGGGGTCTCTGACGGACCCTGGGGCTCAATTCTGGGGAGAGAGCTCCTGTCCATCGCTGGGCTGAGGCCTGAGAGCGAGGCTGCTTCTCAATGTGCAGGGAGCCCACCCCAGTGCCTCCTGCCCCTCTGCTGGGATGGGGCCCTGGCAGCCGCCCGCTCGGGCTGAGTCGTGACTTCTGCTGCTGCTGGGGCTGCAGCCACCTCAGGTCCAGGCTCATGCGGGGGCGTCACCCGGGAGAGAAGCCCCTCCTCTCCCTTTGTCCTCACAGTCACCCCGACAGCTCATCCCG
The DNA here is from genome assembly GCF_963259705.1 of Myotis daubentonii. Lineage (NCBI taxonomy): Eukaryota > Metazoa > Chordata > Mammalia > Chiroptera > Vespertilionidae > Myotis > Myotis daubentonii. The sequence goes on from NC_081858.1 coordinate 27,063,044, forward strand.
TGACCAAGGGACCCAGAGGAACAGCAGGCGCGTGGCCCTGTCAGCTGCGGACACAGGTCTCTGCACAGCAGGCGGGGCCTGAGGCGGGGTTTCCCTGTGGTCATCTCAGCCCTGGGCTGTGACCGACGAATCCAGCGTCTCCATCCTTGGCCAGTTCCCTATCCCCAGAGCCACCTGAGCTGCCTCATCCTCCCATTGGTCTCCATGGAGCCGTTCTCTGTGCTCACCCGGAGGCTCCTCCATCGCCGCTGGGCCGGGACCCGTGGCCTGGGCTGGGTCAGAGCCTCAGGGCTGTGGGAATGACTCCTGTCCGTTCCCATCCATGCTGAGGTCTCACCACTGATCCCTTCCTGTTTCCTTCATTGTCTAAAGGTGCTGTTCTGGGAGAGTCCGTGGGAGGGGCAGGTTTGCATGAAGGGACCTCCGTACCCTGGGGCCTGGGGAGGGTAAGAGAGATGGGGTGCTCCCTCCCGGCTCAGGGCCTTAGAAGGGGGAGCCCTGGAGCACGCCCACCATGGCCTGCACCCCTCTCACCTCCGCCCTTCTCCCTCACTGCACAGGCTCCTGAGTCCTCACATCTGAGAACAGGTCGCAGGAAGACACAGGCTCTGCCCTGCCCCCTGGGCCCAGCCTGTTGTTACACCCAGAGACTCACAATCCTGGTGTCTTTCTCCCCTTCATTCCAGGGGCCTGGGCCCACGCAGCCGGGGCTGCACAGGAAACCTCCGTTTAGGGGTCCTGGTCAGAGGGTCACCATCACCTGCCCTGGAAGCAGCAACATCATCAAGACGTTTCACACCAGCCCGGCCGCGTGGCTCAGGGGTTGAGGGTTGACCTATGAACCAGGAGGTCACGGTTCTATTCCCAGTCAAGGCACAGGCCCGAGAGGCAGGCCCGATTCCTAGTGGGGGGCATGCAAGATGCCCCCAATGAATGATTCTCTCTCATTGATGCTACTACCTTCTCTCCGTCTCCCTTCCTCTCTGAATTCAATACAAATATATTAAAAGAATAAAATGGCTTAGAGGCATGCCATGGCATCCTTATAAGAAAGAAGAGGGTTCATGCCAACGGGCACCCACACTCCCTCAGGGTGCCCCCACCCCTCACCAGGGGCAGCCCCGACCCACCCTCAGGGTCTCCCTGGCTCTGCCCCGGAGGCCTCTGCCTGTGGGGGACTCTGACTCTGAGCTGGAGCCCCTCCATGTGATGGGGCCTGAGTGCTGGGCAGGTTGTTGCATGAGGACCTGGGGGGACCCCTCAGGTCTTTCCAGCTGCCCTTCCCTCCTGGCCAGCGGGCTAAGACCTCCCTCCTCGCCTCTTGCTCCTCCCATCAGGCTCTGTTCCCGATGGTCCCTGACACTAGTCCTGGCATCATTGGCTCAAACTTGTAGGATGGAGTGAATCTAATGGAGGGAAAGGCCCCTTTGCCTGGGTCTGTGACCATGGCTCACCATGGCGTGTCTGGGCCTGGACACTAGAGGGCGCCCTGGGATTGCTCTTGAAGGACCTGCAGGGTTTGACTGGGGCCAACCTCCAGGCACCATCTGGTGCCCCTTCTCAGGGCTCACAGCTGTGGTTCCCTTAGCAACAGGCCCCACACAGCCCCGCCCTGCACACACCCAGGGCATCCTCAGCCAGAGGCACCTGCCCCAGGGCCCTGGGAGGAATCAGAGAGATGGGGTCTCATTTGCATGAGTGGGCCCTCCCTCCCGCAGACTATGAAGAGGGGAAGGGAGAGGTGTGGGGAGCTCTGCTTCAGCTGTGGGGCCTCAGGAGGCAGGACTCAGGGATGACCTCCACCATGGCCTGGGACCCTCTCCTCCTCACCCTCCTGGCTCACTGCACAGGTGACTGGATAAGGGGACAGGAAAGGGGCCTTGGGAAGAGGCATGGGCCCTGCTTCCTCCTCTTGTCTCTAGACCCAGACTCACCATCTCTGTGTCTCCCCCTCTTGCAGGATCCTGGGCCCAGTCTGTGCTGACTCAGCCATCCTCAGTGTCGGGGTCCCCAGGCCAGAGGGTCACCATCTCCTGCACTGGAAGCAGCACCAACATTGGGGGTGGTTATGCTGTATCCTGGCACCAGCAGCTCCCAGGAAAGGCCCCCAAATGCATCATCTATGGTAATAGCAACCGACCCTCAGGGGTCCCTGATCGATTCTCTGGCTCCAGGTCTGGCAGCACAGCCACCTTGACCATCACGGGGCTGCAGGCTGAGGACGAGGCCGACTATTACTGCTTAGCATGGGACAATACTCTTAATGCTCCCACAGTGCTCCAGGCCTGTGAGGAACTGAGACAAAAACCTGTTGTCCCTCTTAAAACGGGGCTCCCCTAGCAGACCCCACTCCCTGACAAGCCAGCTGCTTCCTGTGCTTGCCCGACACCGGGGCCTGAGACCCACTTCAGTGAACTTGGTTCAGAAAACCTGTCCCCATTCTTCCCATTGCACCCCCCCCCTCCAGCCTTCATTTCCTCAAATGGAGCAGAAACTCCCGGATGCTGGGGCAGCTGCCCTGGGTCAGAGTCCATGATGGGTCAGGGCAGTACCAGGGCCCAGGACCCAGCTGTGTTTGAGTCGAGCACCTCCAGAGTGTCCACTAGGTCTCAGGCTGTACTGACGGGGGCCGAAATGGAATGTAGGGGACCAGCTGGAATTCTAAGAAATAGGAATCCTGCCCTGCTCACCGTGACTGCTTTCTTCTGTTAAAGGAGGCCCCTTCTCACCGGGCTGGGAGCTGCACCTGGGCTGGGACCTGGGAGCTGCACCTGGGAATGTGATCCGTCCCACCTATCAGGGAGCTGCCTGTGATCATGGGAAGATGACCAGCCTCATTGCAGAACCCAGAGCCGCCAGCCCTTTGCACACCCACAGGCCTTTGCAAATCTCCAGCCCCATTACCTGTGAACCGCCCATTTGGCACACCCATTGCCTATGTCCCCTGTAATCCTTGTCCTTCTCCCCAATACAAGCAGCGGGCTTATGGGGGGCAGAGCAGGTTTCTGTGGGTGACCCGCTGCTCCCCCAGGCTGCCGGCAGGAAGGGAATCAACGCTCACTAGATTCCTCCCCGTCTCTGCTGAATTGGCTCCAAGGGCGACAGGCAGCGCAGCCCATGGACTGTCTGGTTACTATTTCAGACCCTTGGGGCTGTGGGAATGACTCCTGTCCGTTCCAATCCATGCTGAGGTCTAACCACTGATCCCTTCCTGTTTCCTTCATTGTCTAATCGTGCAGAGTCACGCTGACTCAGAATGGAGTAAGGCCCCCAGTGGCCAGTACCTGATGGTTGTAACGTCCTCCTCCCACCCATTAGCTAAGAGCTGCTGTAGGACTAAGTCTCATGTCTGTGGAGCGAGTGAAGTTTCCATATTGTAAACGTCTCTGCTTCTATCTGATGAGTTTTTATTGGAAATATGTTTTTGATTCGGTGAAAGGCTCTGTCAGAATATTGATTGAGATAATATGAGTTGACCTGTTGATATAATAATATGATATAGGATATTAAGGGCAGATCAATACGGAGCCCACCTTGGAAGACTGTAATATATCACACCTGCCAGCCCAATTGATGTTTCTCTCTTTCACTCTCTGTCTCTCTCTGTCTCTCTCTGTCTCTCTCTGTCTCTCTCTCTCTCCCTCTCCTGTTCTCTGTCTCTAAAATCAATAAAAACATACTTAAATTTAAAAAGGAGATCTTCCCTCCTCTTGTCTAAGTTGGTGATGCCACCCGCACAGAGGACCCTGAAGTGGGTGTCATCATCTCCTTGTACAGGAAGCTGAGGCTGGAATGTGGCTGCAGCTGGAGGGGAGGCTCTGATGGGTTCCCTCTGGGGCGGGGCCTCTGGGCAGAGTGTGGGGAAGGTGGTTCCTCTGTGCAGGGCCTGGCAGCCCCTCTCCGGGCGTGAGGAAGCCCTGCCTGGACAGCAGGGGGTGCTGCCACAAGCACTGGACAGGGTCTGCGGGGCGCCCTCAGCCTGAAACCCACAGGTCTGTCCATGGTCGCTGCCTTCTGCCAGGTGGGGTCCCTGGGAGCCGCACACCAGGCCTGTCCCAGCCCCACCCATCCCAAGAGCAGGACACAGCAGAGAGGACATTTCTGGGACAGTTGGTGGGAGGGACAGGTTTGCATGAAGGGACCTCCGTACCCTGGGGCCTGGGGAGCATAAGAGAGATGGGGTGCTCCCTCCCGGCTCAGGGCCTTAGAAGGGGGAGCCCTGGACCACGCCCACCATGGCCTGCACCCCTCTCACCTCGGCCCTCCTCCCTCACTGCACAGGCTCCTGAGTCCTCACATCTGGGAACAGGTCGCAGGAAGACACAGGCTCTGCCCTGCCCCCTGGGCCCAGCCTGTTGTTACACCCAGAGACTCGCAATCCTGGTGTCTTTCTCCCCTTCATTCCAGGGGCCTGGGCCCACGCAGCCGGGGCTGCACAGGAAACCTCCATGTTAGGTGTGGGGTCCCTGGGTCAGAGGGTCACCATCTCCTGCCCTGGAAGCACAACATCATCAAGACGTTTCACACCAGCCCGGCCGCGTGGCTCAGGGGTTGAGGGTTGACCTATGAACCAGGAGGTCACGGTTCTATTCCCAGTCAGGGCCCATGCCCAGGTTGCGGTCTTTTTTTTTTTTTTAATATATTTTATTGATTTTTTACAGAGAGGAAGAGAGAGGGACAGAGAGTCAGAAACATCAATGAGAGAGATCGATCAGCTGCCTCCTGCACACCCCCCACTTGGGATGTGCCCGCAACCAAGGTACATGCCCTTGCCCGGAATCGAACCCGGGACCCTTGAGTCCGCAGGCCGACGCTCTATCCACTGAGCCAAAACGGTTTCGGCCCAGGTTGTGGTCTTGATCACCAGTGTGGGGTGCAAAGAGGCCCCTGATGAATGATTCTCTCTCATTGATGTTACTATCTTTCTCTCCGTTTCCCTTACTCTCTGAATTCAATACAAATATATTAAAAGAATAAAAAGGCTTAGAGGCATGCCATGGCATCCTTATAAGAAAGAAGAAGGTTCATGCCAACGGGCACCCACATTCCCTCAGGCTGCCCCCACCCCTCACTGGGGCAGCCCCGACGGACCCTCAGGGTCTCCCTGGCTCTGCCCCGGAAGCCTCTGCCTGTGGGGGACTCTGACTCTGAGCCGGAGCCCCTCCATGTGATGCGGCCTGAGTGCCGGGCAGGTTGTTGCATCAGGACCTGGGGGGGCCCCTCAGGTCTTTCCAGCTGCCCTTCCCCCCTGGCCAGCTGCCAAGACCTCCCCCCCCCCACCCCCCCCGCGCCTCTTGCTCCTCCCATCAGGCTCTGTCCCCGATGGTCCCTGACACTAGTCCCGGCATCATTGGCCCAAACTTGTAGGATGGAGTGAATCTAATGGAGGGAAAGGCCCCTTTGCCTGGGCCTGTGACCATGGCTCTCCATGGCGTGTCTGGGCCTGGACACTAGAGGGCGCCCTGGGCTCGCTCCTGAGGGACCTGCAGGGTTTGACTGGGGCCAACCTCCAGGCCCCACCTGGTGCCCCTTCTCAGGGCTCACAGCTGTGGTTCCCTTAGCAACAGGCCCCACACAGCCCCGCCTTGCACACACCCATGGCCATCCTCAGCCAGAGGCACCGGCCAAAGGGCCCCAGGAGGAATCAGAGAGATGGGGTCTCATTTGCATAACAGGACCCTCCCTCCCGCAGACTATGAAGAGGGGAAGGGAGAGGTGTGGGGAGCTCTGCTTCAGCTGTGGGGCCTCAGGAAGCAGGACTCAGGGATGACCTCCACCATGGCCTGGGCCCCTCTCCTCCTCACCCTCCTGGCTCACTGCACAGGTGACTGGATGAGGGGACGAGGGAAGGGGCCTTGGGAAGACACATGTGCCCTGCTTCCTCCTCTTGTCTCTAGACCCAGACTCACCATCTCCGTGTCTCCCCCTCTTGCAGGATCCTGGGCCCAGTCTGTGCTGACTCAGCCATCCTCAGTGTCGGGGTCCCTGGGCCAGACGGTCACCATCTCCTGCACTGGAAGCAGCTCCAACATTGGGAGTCACGTTGTGTCCTGGTACCAACAGCTCCCAGGAAAGACCCCAAAATACATCATCTGTAAGGATAGCAGTCGATTCTCAGGGGTCCCTGATCGATTCTCTGGCTCCAAGTCTGGCACCTCTGCCTCCCTGACCATCACGGGGCTGCAGGCGGAGGACGAGGCCGACTATTACTGCTTAGCATGGGACAAGACTCTTGATGGTTACACAGTGCTCCAGGCCTGTGAGGAACTGAGACAAAAACCTGCTGTCCCTCTTGAAACGGGGCTCCCCTAGCAGACCCCACTCCCTGACAAGCCAGCTGCTTCCTGTGCTTGCCCAACACCAGTCCTGAGACCCACTTCAGTGAACTAGGTTCAGAAAACCTGTCCCCATTCTTTCCAGTGTGCCCCCTCCCCTCCAGCCTGGATTTCCTCAAATGGAGCAGAAACTCCCGGATGCTGGGGCAGCTGCCCTGGGTCAGAGTCCACGATGGGTCAGGGCAGGACCAGGGCCCCAGGACCCAGCTGTGTCTGAGTCGAGCACCTCCATAGTGTCCACTAGGTCCCAGGCTGTACTGACAGGGGCCGAACTGGAATGTAGGGGACCAGCTGGAATTCTAAGAAATACGAATCCTTCCCTGTTAACCGCGATTGCTTTGTTCTGATTAAAGGAGGCACCTTCTCACCTGGCTGGGAGCTGCACCGGGGACCTGGGAGCTCACCTGGGAATGTGACCCGTCCTCCCCATCAGGGAGCTGCCTGTGATCATGGGAAGATGACCAGCCTGGTTGCACAACCCAGAGCTGTCAGCCCTTTGCACACCCACAGGCCTTTGCAAATCTCCAGGCCCCATTACCTGTGAACTGCCATTTGGCACACCCATTGCCTACGTCCCCTGTAATCCTTGTCCTTCTCCCCAATACAAGCAGCGGGCTTATGGGGGGCAGAGCAGGTTTCTGTGGGTGACCCGCTGCTCCCCCAGGCTGCAGCAGGATGGGAATCAACGCTCATATGACTCCTCCCCGTCTCTGCTGAATTGGCTCCAGGGGGACCGGCAGCGCGGCCCATGGACGGTCCATTTACTGTATCAGACCCTTGAGGCTGTGGGAATGACTCCTGTCCATTCCCATCCACACTGAGGTCTAACCACTGATCCCTTCCTGTTTCCTTCATTGTCTAAAGGGGCAGAGTCACGCTGACTCAGAATGGAGTGAGAGTCACACAGCCTGTTCCTGATGCTTGTGGCGATGCCCTCCTCCCACCCATTAGCTAAGAGCTGCTGTAGGACTAAGTCTCATGTCTGTGGAGCGAGTGAAGTTTCCATGTTGTAAACGTCTCTGTTTCCATCTGTATGTGTTTTTATTAGAAATATGTTTTAGATTTGTGAAAGGCTCTGTCTCAATTTTGATTGAAATAATATGAGTTTGTCTGTTGATCTAATAATATGATCTATCTATCCTATATAATTAAAGCTAATATGCAATTGACCAAATGGTGGAATGACTCTTCGCTATGATGCCCAATGACCACCAGGGGGCAGACACTCAATGCAGGAGCTGCCCCCTGGTGGTCATTGCACTCCCAGAGGGGGCGCTGCTCAGCCAGAAGTCAGTTTAGCCTGGTGAGTGCAGCGCAGGTGGTGGGAGCCTCGCCCACTTCCATAGTAGTGCTAAGGATGTCCAACGTCCCCAAGGGCTCCTTTTCTGTGAGAGGGTGCAGGCTGGACTGAGGGACCCCCCGAGTGCACGAATTTTTTGCTTCGGTCCTCTAGTCTATACTTATAAAAGAGTAATATGCTAATTAGACCAGGAGACCTTCCGGATGTCCTTCTGGACAAAGCCATGGTGGCAGGGTCGAGGCAGAGGTGGTTAGTGGTGATCTGGCCAGATGGGAGGGCAATTGGGTGTCAGCAGCATGGCGGGGGCACAGTTGGGGGTGAGCAGGATGGCAAGGGGGCAGTTGGGGGCGAGCAGTCTGGCAGGCAGAGTGGTTAGAGGTGATCAGGCAGGCGGGCAGATGAGCGGTTAGGAGCCAGTGGTCCCAGATTGCGAGAGGCATGTCTGACTGCCGGTTATCCCCCAATAGGTCCCAGATTGGAGAGGGTGCAGGCCGGGCTGAGAGACCCCCCATGCATGAATTTTGTGCACCGGGCCACCAGTATTTATATAAAAGGCTAAGTGACTGTCTGTCCAGCCAGTACTTATGATGTGAACTGACCACCTTGGGGTAGGCGCTCAAGGCAGGAGCTGTCCCAGTCAGCTGGTGCCTGTTAGTCAGTGTGCTCCCATGGGTGGAACACTGCTCAGCCAGAAGCTGGGCTCACAGCTGGCGAGCTCAGTGGCAGTGACATGAGCCTCCCCGCCTCTGCAGAAGTGCTAAGGAGCAGCGAGCAGGCGGGTGGTGAGGAGCAATGGGTCCCAGACTGCAAGTGGGATCCCGGACTATAAGAGGGATGTCTGACTGCTGGCTTAGGCCAATCCCCTGATGATTGGGTCTAAGCCGGCAGTTGGACATCCCCCGAGGGGTCCCAGACTGGGAGAGAGTGCAGGCAGGGCTAAGGGACCCTCACCTCCCCCTGGTGCAGGAATTTCGTGCACGGGGCCTCTAGTATGATCATATTTACTGATGGGTTAATATGTTGTGTCATATTGAAAATTTTATTAATATGAAGAAAAACTTATATCATTGGGATAAATCACACTTCATAATAGCACTGAGCCATCTGTTAATATTTCATTTTAAACATGTGTAGGAATATTTAATGCTATTGGTCTGTAATTTCCCATTTTGTATAATTTATGTGTAAACTGTGTTTATCAATATTAAAACAAATGAACTATGACATCCTGATCTCTGAGGGTTTGGTAGAGTTCCCTTTGAAATGTCTGGATCTTATGCTCTTCAGTGGAGTGGTTACATTACATTTTTAATTTTTCTACTAAAATTTGTCCATTTAATTACTTTACTTCTTTCAGAGCCAACTTTGTATCTTCCAAGGAAAGTGTATATTTTATCTATTTTTACTAGACTTTATAACTCAGTTTTTACAAGTTTCCATTTCTACATGACCAGCAGGGGGCACTGTTGGGTTGCCCAGTGATCCCTGCAGAGCTGCTCAGTGAAGACTGTTCACTCAAAGCACCTGGGCCTCAAGGCTGAGCCCTGTGCTCACAGCTGGAGACTCAGCAGCTGAGTCCGCTCTGGATGGCAGCGCCCCCTGCGTGGGGGCAGTTGTGCTGTCTCAGCAGGTGCTTCCTCCCAGGGCCCCCAAGGGGTGAGCCCACCTCCATGCCCATCAGTCTGGGGTGTGAGCTGAGCTCCAGCCCCAGGGCTCAGGGAGGGGCTGGGCAGTCCCTGGAGGGACTCCCATTTGCATGGCAGCCCCTCCCCTGGCAGAGGGTGGGGGAGAAAAGGAGGCCTGGACAGCCCAGCCCCACTGTGGGCTCAGGGCTGTGAGCACCATGGCCTGGACTCCTCTGCTCCTTGTGCTCCTCTCTCACTGCACAGGTAGGGACAGGCCTGGGACCCGGCTTCTTCCCTTCCTGCTCAGGCTCCTGGGAAACGTCCCCTGGTCCCTGCCCGTCACTGACAGTGTCTGTGTCTGCAGGGTCCCTCTCCCAGCCGGTGCTGACTCAGCCGCCCTCACTCTCTGCATCTCCGGGAGCCACAGCCACACTCACCTGCACCCTGAGCAGTGATGTCAGTGTTGGTGGTAAAACCATACACTGGTTCCAGCAGAAGCCAGGGAGCCCTCCCCGGTTTCTCCTGTACTACCACACAGGTATAAATTTGGGACCTGGGGTCCCCAGCCGCTTCTCTGGATCCAAAGATGCCTCGGCCAATGCGGGGCTCCTGACCATCTCGGGGCTGCAGCCTGAGGACGAGGCCGACTATTACTGTGCTATTTGGCATAATAGTGCTTCCCACAGTGACACACACAGATGGGGAAGTGGGACAAAAACCTTCGGACAAGTACTCTACAAGCTTCTGACAGATATAGAGGCCGTTAATAATCGTACTGATAATCACGAGAGATCGTAGGCCCTGGGCATTCTGGATGAAAATAGTGCCAAACTAGAATTCTGTTCAGACTCTTCTGTGGTGCCGTACAGAAACCACACTCACAGGTATTCACCCAAATCACTTCACTGTGTCCACACAAAAACATCCACGTAACGTTTATAGCTTCTTATTTATGTTTGTTAAAACTTCAACGCAACAGACATGTCCTCTAACCGGTGAAGGAATAAACCAACAGTGCGCATCTCTACCATCGAAAGTGACTCGGCGACTAATGGGGGACATGACACTCCTGTTTCTGAGTGAAAGGAGCCCGTCTGCAAAGGCTGGAGCTGAGCGAGGAGGGAGGGGGGCAGCGCCCTGAGCCCCCGTTCCCAACACGGGCTGCCTGTCCCCTGATCCCCTGGAGGTGCTCTGCTCCCCCTTCCTCTTTCCTGCGTCCTCCCCCTCCCTCTTGCGGGCTCCATGAGGGGCCCTGGCTGAAACCCCTCACCCTAAGCTCTCATTTTCTCAGCCGGAGCGCTGGGTGGGTCCAAGGAGGGGCTTACACGCCTCCCTAAGGGAGAGCTGTGCATAGATGCGGGGGGGGGGGGGCGTATAAGAAGGTGAGGGCTCCGGCCTGGCTGGGGGGCTCAGGAAGCAGGGTTGGAGGCCTGTCCACCATGGATGGGGCTCCCCTCCCCCTTGCCCCTTGGCTCTCGGCTCAGGTGGTGCCTGAGGGGGGTCCAGGGTGGCACCTGCTTGTCACCCAGGAGCAGGACCTCTTCCCGATGCCTGGGTCAGGGGTCAGTGCGGATCTCCGCGTTGCTCCTTTCTGCCGGGTCCTGGGCAGAGGCTGTGTTGACACAGCCCCGTGCTGGGCAGGCCTCGGGGCAGAAGGCCACCGTCTCCTGAAGCCAGGCAGCCGCAGCCTTGGGGGGACTGTGTGCTGGCACCAGCAGCCGAGGGCCCTGTGCCCCCCCCCCCCACCCGGCCATGAAATAAGCAAAGGCCCTCTGTGTGCCCATCAGTTCTCTGGCTCCATCCAGGGTCCCTCTAATTCAATGCCACCTCCCCGGCCGCCTCTGGGCGCAGCCGGTACCCAGCCAATGGCTCCTGTCGGTCTGATGGGGGCTGGGAAATGGGGCTCCATCCTGGGGTGGCAGGAAAGCAGCCCGGGACCCCCCTATGAGAGGACAAGGGTGAGGGGTGAGGTTGACTGTAGAAGCAAAACCGCAGGGCCGTCCTGGCACCGCTTGGGCGTGTCGGCACCATCTGTCCCCGGAGGAGGCCAGCCTGGCCGCCCCTCAGCCCAGGACACAGGCCGCGTCCAGAGATCCCGGGCCCCTGGTCGCGCCCACGTCACAGCTGCATCCACTTCCGCCCCTGTGCCCACCAGGCAGCTCAGTCATGTTCCTGGAGGCTCTCCACTGGCGCCTGTGCCCAGGCCCGGGTGGGGAACCCCGCCTGTGGTCTGCGAAGCCGCCCGCGACCCCCTGAACACGGGAGGGGCACATGTTCCCGGGTGAGAGAGCTCCTTTGTTAGGGTCTGGTTACATTACCTCGGGCTGGAGAAGGGCTGGGCATTTTTTTAAAAATTATTTTTATTGTTGGAAGTATTACGGATGCCCCTTACCATTGCCCCACTGTGAGCACTTTTTCAAACCAACCATTCACCACCCAGTCCTCCCCAAGTTGGAGCTGGGCCCTCCCCCTCAACACCCCATTTGCTAGTTCTTCTGGAGCTCTGTCTCCCATGGCCAATCGGATCCTTTCCCCAGGAGAGACTGACAGGCCTCTGTGGTCACCACCTTGGCTCTTACAGCACAAACCTCCCCCAGGGCCCTCCTGGCTTCCCTTGGTCATGTGCCCACAGCAGAGAATGTCCCCTCTCTCCTCTTATCCCTCCCCACTGGGCTGCAGACACCAGCTGGGCTCTCAGGGCATGGACCGGGGGCAGTGGGACGCTCCACCAGCGGGGGGCGCTGTGAGAAGGCCATGGGGTGGCTGCTCAGCAGGACATTTCACTCAGAGGCAATGGGGCCTGAGGACTGGGCCCTGTACTTCCCCCTGGAGACTCAGCAGCTGTGTCCTCTCAGGCCTGGCAGTGCCCCCTGAGCAGGGACCCTTGTGTGGTCTCAGCTGGTGCTTCCTCCCAGACCCCCCAAGGGCGAGCCCACCTCCATGCTCCTCAGTCTGGGGTGTGAGCTGGGCTCCAGCCCCGGACCCAGGGAGGGGCTAGGCAGTCCCTGGAGGGACCCCCATTTGCATGGCAGCCCCTCCCCTGGCAGAGGGTGGGGGAGAAAAGGAGGCCTGGGCAGCCCAGCCCCACTGTGGGCTCAGGGCTGTGAGCACCATGGCCTGGACTCCTCTGCTCCTCGCGCTCCTCTCTCACTGCACAGGTAGGGACAGGCCTGGGACCCGGCTTCTTCCCTTCCTGCTCAGGATCCTGGGAAACGTCCCCTGGTCCCTGCCCATCACTGACAGTGTCTGTGTCTGCAGGGTCCCTCTCCCAGCCGGTGCTGACTCAGCCGCCCTCCCTCTCTGCATCTCCGGGAGCCACAGCCAGGCTCACCTGCACCCTGAGCAGTGGCTTCAGTGTTGGCGGCTATAACATACGCTGGTACCAGCAGAAACCAGATCACCCTCCCTGGTACCTCCTGAGATATACATCAGAGTCAGATAAGAACCAGGGCTCCGGGGTGCCCAGCCGCTTCTCTGGATCCAAAAACGCCTCGGCCAATGCGGGGCTCCTGACCATCTCAGGGCTGCAGCCGGAGGACGAGGCCGACTATTACTGCGCTGTGTGGCATGAGGACCCCAACACTCACACGGCGCTGCAGAGTCAGAGGAAGTGAGACTAAAACGTCTCTGTGCCCTCCCAGCCTGGGCCGTCAAGCCTGTGACCCAGCCTAACCCAGGGTGACATGTGCTGTCCCACTCCAGCCAGCACCTCTTTGCCTTGAACCCGTGGGTGTGACAACGTCTTCCCATTTTCCTCCAAAATGCCCATTGGTTGGTTGCTAAGACCTTGTCCCCCTCATCGTGTCCCCGCAGGGACAGGTCCGGTCTCGGGGCTCTGCACCCGCCCTTGGGGGTGATGGATGAGGGAGGGGGGTGTGCGGCCTCACCCAGCCCATGATATTGGTGTCAACCCATTTGTAGCGTGAACATGGGCCTCCCCCAGGGTCCAAGCCTGACTCAGAGATGTGGGTGGTCTTGCTACCATGGCAATTCGGTGGCGATTAATCAAAGGAAAGGAGCAAAGGGAAGGCCAGACATTGCAGACACCGTCACTCAGGCCCTTCACCAGGAGGCTGCCATCTGCCCTCCGCAGGGCACCTCCCACATTCCCTGTGGACCAAGGCGAGTGGGGGGGACGGGGGGGGGGAGGAGCAGGTTGGGAGGGTGTCTGGACAAAGAGGAGATAAACCCATACATAGGGATAGGGATGTTGGGGAGACATTGCAAAGGTGCCTGTCCGTCAAACCTGGGAACAGAAATCATTGGCCAGAGGGGGCAGGGCCAATGCAAGCCCGAGAAAACTGGGGAGCACACAATCCCCTGGACCAAGGAGCTCTCTCTCTCTCTCTCTCTCTCTCTCTCTCTCTCTCTCTGGGCTCTTGGCTCTCTTGTTCCTTTGGCGTCGCCCCTGCCCGTGTTTCCTCCCCAGCCACGTGGCCCTGCAGACCCACAGGCAGGGAACGGACGGACCACGGCGGGAGCAGCCTAAGCCGGCCTGATGCTGGGCCGGGCCTGTGGCCAACGGGGATGGGCATCCGGGCCCTGGCGGAGAGCCGGCCCCGCTGAGACGGACCTGGGACTTGATTCTGGTGGGACAAAGGGGAATGGGGCCTTGGGGACTCAGGGGTTTGATTCCACGGGAATAAAACCTTCTGTCACACCGCATTCTCCCACGGGAGCCCCCCAGTCCCCAATCCAGTGGCACCCAAGACACTCCCAGCCTCTAGGAACTGGTGGGGGCGAGGAGCTCTCTCCGCCATGGCTGTCTGAGTGCCTGGTGGGTCAGTGGGCCCCGCTGACTCCTCACTCATCTGCCGGGACCAGCACCCAGTGCAGTGCCCTCCCTCTCCCTCTGCTCCCTGCGCCTGGCTGCGGGCCGGCTCCTTCCCTCCGAGGCTCAGAGGAAGCAAAGAGTCCTTCCCAGAGGGAGAGGTGACTGTGTGGCCTCCTTGTGCACCAGGGTCGCCGGGGCGGCTTCCCCACCCGAGGCAGGTCCTGGAAGAGCCACCTCTCTTCTTCATCTTGTTTTAATTCTTTATCCTCACTCAAAAATACTTATCCCATTGATTGTTAGAGAGAGGGGGAGGGGGAGGGAGAGGGAGAGAGAAACACTGATGGGAGAGAGACACATCGACTGGTTCCCCCATATGACCCGACCAGGGCCGGGAGCCTGCAGCCAAGGTACGTACGTGCCCTTGACCGGAATCGAACCCGGAGCCCTTCAGTCTGCAGGGCGACGCTCCATCCACGGAGCCAAGCCGGCCAGGCCTTCTTCACCTTAGGGTGGCCTAAGGGTCGGGCCGGTGCCCATGAAGCCGGGGACGTCCGAAGTTCAGGAACATTCCGACGATGAAGGTTCATCCCACAAAGTTGTGACAGGACCGTGAAGGGGCAGGAAGTGGTAGGAACCCAACTCCGAGGACACTCGAGGCCGGGCCGGGGTCCCCTCCTCCTCCCCTTGTCTTTGCACAGGTGCGGGCTGAGGATCCCCGCAGATGGTCACCGAGCACCTCCACTGTCCCCTGCTCCTCTCCCTGGCACAGGCCAGCCTCGCGCTGTCTTCTCTTCCCGCTTAGGGAGACTCAGCGCCTGCAGGTGGCTGCATGGTCCCTCTCGGTGCTCTGGCCTGAGCTGGGCTGGGAAGCCGTCGGCGCACCCCCACCCCTGTGACCCCCAGCGACCGGACTCCCCGGAGTTTCCAGGTCCCTTGCACTTGGGTCCTGTGTGAATGGTTCCCTTAATATAATGCAGCGGTTCTCAACCTGTGGGTCGCGACCCCCTTGGGCATGGGTTCTCCAGTAAACAGGTGAAGGGGAGGAGCTGGAGTGGCTGAAAGGAAGGGGTGGTTCCCGCTGGGACCAGCAGGGGGAGCTGTGAGCCCGTCTCTGGGGTTTGCCTGGACCTGGTCTCTGCCAGGAGGCCCCAGGGCTGGCTCTGGGGTTCCTGTGAGGCCTGAGTCCTCTCTGGGAGTGTGGGCTCCGCCCCCCGTGGCTGTGGGCGCCTCCAGCAGCTGCTTCCTCCCAGCCCCTCCCACGGGAAACCAGTGCACCCGGCTGGCCTCCCTGCACCAGGCCCAGACCCTGTCAGCGCCCCTGGGGGAGAGGGTGGGGCGGGGACACATTTGCATGAGCAGCCCCTTCTCTGTGGCCAGGGCGGGATAAGAGGCCTGGGCAGTGCAGCCCCAGCTCCGCGTCCTGGGAACGGGCTGCGCTCACCATGGCCTGGACCCCTGTGCTCCTCGTGCTCCTCGCTCACTGCACAGGTAGCCACAGGTCTTGGGGACCCGGAGCGCCTGACCCCCGACCCTTCTTCTCACTCCCATGTGTCTGTGTCCGCAGGGTCCCTCTCCCAGCCGGTGCTGACTCAGCCGCCCTCCCTTTCTGCATCTCTGGGAGCCACAGCCACACTCACCTGCACCCTGAGCAGTGGCTTCAATGTTGGCAGCTACACTATATACTGGTACCAGCAGAAGCCAGGGAGCCGTCCCCGGTACCTGCTGTACTACTACACAAGTACAAGCTTGGGAACCGGGGTCCCCAGCCGCTTCTCTGGATCCAAAGATGCCTCAGCCAATGCAGGGCTCCTGACCATCTCGGGGCTGCAGCCTGAGGACGAGGCCGACTATTACTGTGCTGTGTTCTATAAGAGTGGGAGCAGCTACAGTTACCCACAGTGTCTCAGATGACGAGGAAGTGAGACAAAAACCCCTGGGCCAGGAGGTGGTGGCTCTGAGCCTCCCTTCAGCGAGGAGCGTCCGTGGGGGCCTCTGTCACGGGGCTCCTCTGCAGGGACCTGTGTCCCCGGGAGGAGGGAGGTCGCACACGATGTGGCAGCAGCACAGGCGTCCCAGGGGCACACGCGGCTGGTCATGGAGCCCAGCCCACCCCCCGTGTCTGGGGAAATTCTAACAAGAAGGAATGTAATTATGTTCCTGCAGCTCATCTTCATTGGAGTCTGGACAGATCAAAGCCACATCCCAGAATCCTCTTCGTCCGTATGGCGACCTAAGATGCCACTGAGAGAAGCAATAACTTCATCATTATCCTGAGAGCTAACACCTACTGAGAGCTTCCTAGGTGCTTACTGTACGTCAGAGCTTCCTTCTCAGCACAGCCCTATTTCACAGGCATTGTCATGAGCGCGTTTATTGCTGGGGAAACCGAGTGAATATTTTCATTAAAACATTTTTAAAATATATTGTCACTGCTTTCAGAGAGGAACGGCAAAGAAGAGAGAGATAGAAACACCAATGAAGAGAGGCAACCATTGCCGAAACCGGTTTGGCTCAGTGGATAGAGCGTCGGCCTGCGGACTGAAGGGTCCCAGGTTCGATTCCGGTCAAGGGCATGTACCTGGGTTGCGGGCACATCCCCAGTGGGAGATGTGCAGGAGGCAGCTGATCGGTGTTTCTCTCTCATCGATGTTTCTGACTCTCTGTCTCTCTCCCTTCCTCTCTGTAAAAAATGAATAAAATATATTTTAAAAAAAAAAAAAAAAAGAGAGAGGCAACCACTGATTAGCTGCCGTCTGCACGCCACACACTGAGGATTCAGTCCGCAACCCGGGCCTGTGCCCTGACCTGGAATCGAACCCTGACCTCCTGGTTCACAGGTCGACGCTCAACCAAAGCCACACTGGCTGGGCTTAGTGAATACTTTTAAATATTCACTCATGATCTTTTCTAATGGTTATCTTGTTTTCTCCTCAAGAAAACTTCACTCCTGACCCCTCTGGTCCCCAGTGTGTGGGGAGTTTCTTCCCGACAGCAATTCTCTGACACCAGCTGATGTCCTGCAGCTCTCAGTCCTCACATTATCCGCCCAGAGACGGTGTCAGACCCACAGTTAAAGGGCCAGTCCCTCTGACTGCCCGCAGGTCAGGTGCCACTCACAGGAGGGAGGTTCCAGGTTTCACACAACCACTTGGCGATACAGCGAAGGTTCCCAGGATCCCTCCCTTGGGTTCAATGAATTTGCTAACAGCACCTGAGCCCTCTCCCCTTCAAGCAAATGGGGGGCAGGTGTGAGGCTTCCAAGCTTCTAATCACCCCGGGCCTCTCCAGTGGCCCGTCCTCCCCAGGAGCCCACCCAGCGTCCCCTCATCAGCAAAGGCCGCCCGTCCCCCAGGGAGTGACAAGGGTTCAGGAGCCTGTGCCTGGGCCAGGGGCCGAGACCAGCGAATGTTTCCTATCAGCTCACATCCTGTGTCTGCACCTGCACATGGTCACCCAGACAGCCATGCTCCCCACACATTAATGTCATGTGTGTGAACCCTGTGTCACCACTGACCCATCCTGTCTGATATGTTAGTGTCCACCCTGGTCATGGACACCACCTTCTCCTTCTCTGATCAAACCCACAGAAGGTTGGTCACAACCAGCACAGACTCTCAGTGCCACCCTCCCTCCCTCTCCTCCCTCCTCTGCTGCTGCTCCCTCACCGCCTCCTCTCCCTCGGGCTCCTCAGCTCTTAACTCCATCCTCACTGAGGGTTTCAGGGAAAAGTGACAAGTTCCTGCAGCAGTTCTGTCCCCCAGGCCTCCGTCTCTGGGGAGGGTGAGTCACAGGAGATAATCAGCATCGACTCCCTTCAGAGTCCTGTTCCCTCTCTCACCTCCCACCTGAGGCTGTCCGCTCCTCACAGCCTCAGCCAGTCTCTTCAAGGTGACAGGACAATTACTGATTTTTCCAAAGAGGATGAGTCCGATCTCCTTTGCCTGGTTGCACACGGGAGCTATTAATGTAATTGTTCCTCCTCCCGCGTCCCGAGAACCTACCTGCCCCCTTTGGGGTGCAACCAGCTATTTTCTTGTTCCTGAGAACACTCTTTTCTAAGAACGTCAGGACCAAGTCCCCCCACACACATTTCGCTCAGATGAGCAGAGTCCACGCAGTCGCCCTTTTCCTGTAAATGTACCCACTCTCCTGCCCACCCCACCCCCAGGGAGGAGCCGGGGCCGCAGGGAGCTGGGGGGCAGGCTGTGCTGTCAGCGCAGAAGCAGGGGGGCTGGTGCTCACCCTGCCCTGTGCTTCCTGAGGCCGAAGGCCCCGCAGCTGAGGGTCCTGTCCCCGCAGGGAGGAAAGGGGAGAGACGCCTCTCCTGCCACCGGACCCGGCTCCTACCGTAGTGAGCAGCCCCTGTGAGCTCTTCACACCGGCCCCCCTGCCCCCTCCCTGTGCTGCTGGGTGAGACGCTCGCTGTGCATGAACTTTGCAACAGCCTCATTGAGAGTGAGACCCGATTATTATGTTATTGACCTGCACTTTGACCTTTCCCAAAAGAGGACCCTGGAACTAAAGCACCACAGTCATCACTGCAGTGTGTCAGGGTGACAGCAGCTGGGAAGGAGCCCTCACACCTGTGCACAGAGAGACCTGAAGCTGTGACTGTGACCAGCAGGGGGCGCTGGGGGACCGCTCTGTGGGCCTCACCCTGCAGCTTGGGGAGGACCATTCACTCAGAGGCTGAGCCCTGTGGCACCTGCAGGGGACTCAGCAGCTGTGTCCTCTCAGGCCTGGCAGCGCCCCCGGATCAGGGACCCTTGTGTGGTCTCAGCAGGTGCTTCCTCCCAGGGCCCCCCAGGGTGAGCCCACCTCCATGCCCCTCAGTCTGGGGTGTGAGCTGAGCTCCAGCCCCAGGGCTCAGGGAGGGGCTGGGCAGTCCCTGGAGGGACCCCCATTTGTATGGCAGCCCCTCCTCTGGCAGAGGGTGGGGAGAAAAGGAGGCCTGGGCAGCCCAGCCCCACTGTGGGCTCAGGGCTGTGAGCACCATGGCCTGGACTCCTCTGCTCCTCGCGCTCCTCTCTCACTGCACAGGTAGGGACAGGCCTGGGACCTGGCTTCTTCCCTTCCTGCTCAGGCTCCTGGGAAACGTCCCCTGGTCCCTGCCCATCACTGACAGTGTCTGTGTCCGCAGGGTCCCTCTCCCAGCAGCCTGAAGTGACTCAGCCGCCCTCCCTGTCTGCATCTCCGGGAGCCACAGCCAGACTCACCTGCACCCTGAGCAGTGGCTTCAGTGTTGGCAACCATGCTATATCCTGGTACCAGCAGAAGCCAGGGAGCCGTCTCCGGTACCTCCTATACTACCACACAGACTCACAAAAGCACCAGGGCTCCGGGGTCCCCAGCCGCTTCTCTGGATCCAAAGACGCCTCAGCCAATGCAGGGCTCCTGACCATCTCGGGGCTGCAGCCTGAGGACGATGCTGACTATTACTGTGCTGCATACTATAGCAGTGGGAGCAGTGTTTATTACCCACAGTGTCTCAGATGACGAGGAAGTGAGACCAAAACCCCTGGGCCAGGAGGTGGTGGCTCTGAGCCTCCCTTCAGCGAGGAGCGTCCGTGGGGGCCTCTGTCACGGGGCTCCTCTGCAGGGACCTGTGTCCCCGGGAGGAGGGAGGTCGCACAGGATGTGGCAGCAGCACAGGCGTCCCAGGGGCACACGCGGGTGGTCATAGAGCCCAGCCCACCCCCGTGTCTGGGGAAATTCTAACAAGAAGGAATGTAATTATGTTGCTGCAGCTCATCTCCACTGGAGTCTGGACAGATCGAAGTCACACCCCAGAATCCTCTTCGTCCGTTATGGCGACCTAAGGTGCCACGGAAATAAGCAATAACTTCATCATTATCCTGAGAGCTAACACCTACTGAGAGCTTCCTAGGTGCTTACTGTACGTCAGAGCTTCCTTCTCAGCACAGCCCTATTTCACAGGCATTGTCATGAGCACATTTATTGCTGGGGAAACCGAGTGAATATTTTCATTAAATCATTTTAAAATATATTTTTACTGTTTTCAGAGAGGAAGGGAAAGAATAGAGAGATAGAAACACCAATAAACAGAGGCCATCATTGATGAGCTGCCCCCTGCACGCCCCCTTACTGAGGAACCAGCCCACAACCTGAGCCTGTGCTCTGACCTGGTATCCAACCATGACCTCCTGGTTCAGAGGTCGACGCTCAACCACTGAGCCATACTGCTAGGCTGAGTGAATATTTTAAAATATATTTATATATTCATTCACATTCTTTTCTAATGTTTATCTTGTTTTCTCCTCAAAAAAACTTCACTCCTGACCCTTCTGGTCCCCAATGTGTGGGGACATGGTTCCCGACAGCAATTTTCTGACACCAGCTGATGTCCCACAGGAGCTCTCAGTCCTCACACTATCAGCCCAGAGACGGTGTCAGACCCACAGTTAAAGGGCCAGTCCCTCTGACTGCCCGCAGGTCAGGTGCCACTCACAGGTGGGAGGTCCCAGGTTTCACACAACCTCTTGGCGATACAGCGAAGGTTCCCAGGATCCCTCCATTGTGTTCCTTGAATTTGCTAACAGCACCTGAGCCCTCTCCCCTTCAAGCGAATGGGGGGCAGGTGTGAGGCTTCCAAGCTTCTGATCCCCCCCGGCCTCATCAGTGGCCCGTCCTCCCCAGGAGCCCACCCAGCGTCCCCTCATCAGCAAAGGCCGCCCGCCCCCCAGGGAGTGACAAGGGTTCAGGAGCCTGGGCCGGGGCCAGGGGCAGAGACCAGCGAATGTTTCCTATCAGCTCACATCCTGTGTCTGCACCTGCACATGGTCACCCAGACAGCCATGCTCCCCACACATTAATGTCATGTGTGTGAACCCTGTGTCACTACTGACCCGTCATGTGTGATATGGTAGTGTTCACCCTGGTCATGGACACCACCTTCTCCTTCTCTGATCAAACCCACAGAAGGTTGGTCACAAGCAGCACAGACTCTCAGTGACACCCTCCCTCCCTCTCCTCCCTCCTCTGCTGCTGCTCCCTCACCCCCTCCTCTCCCTCGGGCTCCTCAGCTCTTAACTCCATCCTCACTGAGGGTTTCAGGGAAAAGTGACAAGTTCCTGCTGCAGTTCCGTCCCCCAGGCCTCCGTCTCTGGGGAGGGTGAGTCACAGGAGATAATCAGCATCGAATCCCTTCAGAGTCCTGTTCCCTCTCTCACCTCCCACCTGAGGCTGTCCGCTCCTCACAGCCTCAGCCAGTCTCTTCAATGGGACAGGACAATTACTGATTTTTCCAAAGAGGATGAGTCCGATCTCCTTTGCCTGTTTGCACACGGGAGCTATTAATGTAATTGTTCCTCCTCCTGCGTCCCGAGGCCCTACCTGCCCCCTTTGGGGTGCAACCAGCTATTTTCTTGTTCCTGAGAACACTCTTTTCTAAGAACGTCAGGACCAAGCCCCCCCACACATTTCGCTCAGATGAGCAGAGTCCACGCAGTCGCCCTTTTCCTGTAAATGTGCCCACTCTCCTGCCCCCCCCCAGGGAGGAGCCGGGGCCGCAGGGAGCTGGGGGGCAGGCTGTGCTGTCAGCGCAGAAGCAGGGAGGCTGGTGCTCACCCTGCCCTGTGCTTCCTGAGGCCGAAGGCCCCGCAGCCGAGGGTCGTGTCCCCGCAGGAAGAAAGGGGACAGACGCCTCTCCCGCCACCGGACCCGCCTCCTAATGTAGTGAGCAGCCCCTGTGAGCCCTTCACACCGGCCCCCCTGCCCCCTCCCTGTGCTGCTGGGTGAGACGCTCACTGTGCCTTAGCTTTGCAACAGCCTCATTGAGAGTGAGACCCGATTATTATGTTATTGACGTGCACTTTGACCTTTCCCAAAAGAGGACCCTGGGACTGAAGCACCACAGTCATCACTGCAGTGTGTCAGGGTGACAGCAGCTGGGAAGGAGCCCTCACACCTGTGCACAGAGTGACCTGAAGCTGTGACTGTGACCAGCAGGGGCGCTGGGGGACCGCTCTGTGGGCCTCACCCTGCAGCTTGGGGAGGACCATTCACTCAGAGGCTGAGCCCTGTGACACCTGCAGGGGACTCAGCAGCTGTGTCCTCTCTGGCTGGTAGCGCCCCCGGATCAGGGACCCTTGTGTGGTCTCAGCAGGTGCTTCCTCCCAGGGCCCCCAAGGGGTGAGCCCACCTCCATGCTCCTCAGTCTGGGGTGTGAGCTGAGCTCCAGGCCTAGGGCCCAGGGAGAGGCTGGGCAGTCCCTGGAGGGACCCCCATTTGCATGGCAGCCCCTCCTCTGGCAGAGGGTGGGGGAGAAAAGGAGGCCTGGGCAGCCCAGCCCCACTGTGGGCTCAGGGCTGTGAGCACCATGGCCTGGACTCCTCTGCTCCTCGCGCTCCTCTCTCACTGCACAGGTAGGGACCGGCCTGGGACCCGGCTTCTTCCCTTCCTGCTCAGGCTCCTGGGAAACATCCCCTTGTCCCTGCCCATCGCTGACAAGTGTCTGTGTCTGCAGGGTCCCTCTCCCAGTTTGTGGTGACTCAGCCGCCCTCCCTGTCTGCATCTCCGGGAGCCACAGCCAGACTCACCTGCACGCTGAGTGGCGCTTCCTATTCTTTTAGTGCTTACGGGATAGCCTGGTACCAGCAGAAGCCAGGGAGCCCTCCCCGGTACCTCCTGGCCTATCAATCAGACTCAAATAAGCACCAGGGCTCCGGGGTCCCCAGCCGCTTCTCTGGATCCAAAGACGCCTCGGCCAAAGCGGGGCTCCTGACCATCTCGGGGCTGCAGCCTGAGGACGAGGCCGACTATTACTGTCTGTCTGGAGAAAATAATATTTCCCACAGTGACACACACAGATGGGGAAGTGGGACAAAAACCTCGGTCTCCCCACGGGCCTCATGACTAATGCCCATTGTGAGATGAGTTGTTCATGTGCAAGCCGTACTTCAACAATCTCACGGGGAATGGACAGGAGCAGCAAAAGGAATGTACACTCACACTCACTCACACACAGTTAAGTCTGAATTTAGCTGGGCCTGTCGTTCATAACTGAGACAAAACAATATCATAAAAAAACAATGGAAACAAAGACACTTTGAAATGCACGTGGGGCCTCCCTCCCAGAAGATGTCTTCCCTTCACATTCGTGTGAGGTTGGGGGGCAGGACCCTGTAGGGGGGTCACAGCACCGTGTCTTCCAAAACCCGGTCCCTCTGCCCCAGAGCAGGTTCCCACAGACTCTCTGAGGCCTGGGCGCGTGACCCGCGGGCTCAGCTGTGAGGACAGAGTCAAGGACCGAGCCTCAAGCTGAGACCATGTCAGGGTTGGACGGAGCCTCCAGACGCTGGAAAGAGATGAGAGCACCTATCGGGGCCCCCCTGGGAGCACGGGCCTCGCAGCACCTTGACCTCAGAATTGAGCCCCACCCCTGAGAGGGACCCTCTCCCTGGCTCTGAGGGGCTCAGACTGTGGGCCTTTTTGGCAGCGTCTCCAGGTCACAGCCCGTCAGGACAGTCCATCCTGCTCAGCCTGGGGGTGAGCTGAGCTGCAGCCCCAGGGCTCAGGGGGCAGTCAGTCCCTGGAGGGACCACATCTGCAGGGACGGCCCCTCCTCTGGCCGAGGGCGGGAGGGAAGGAGGCCTGGCAGCCCCCAGTGCCTGGCTCGGGCCTAGGACCCTCCTTGAGCTCGGCCACCTGCTCAGAGCAGGGATTTGCTCTTTCTCCTGAGACATCGCCAAGGACCTCTGAGCTCCCAGGAGCGGGAACTGGGCTCCATCCCCTGCTGACCCCATGGCTGGGAGGTGTGGGTCCAGATCAGAGCGAACACAGACAGGAAGTTCCCCTCATGGGCCCCTGGGCCTCCCTCTGCCCCACCCTCCTCACTAGTGCATTTGGGTCTGGAAACCCAGCAGGGAAACCTGCAAGATAGTTCCTGCCTCACCATGACCAGCTCTGACCCCTGACCTCCCCATTGTCCTGACACATTCAGGTCCCATAAAAGCCGCAGCCACTGCCATCAGGGGGCAGTGACCTGAGGTCCAGTTCCCCCAGGAAAGTGAGAAACAGCTCCAACCCCACAGCCTGGCCTCCCTTTCCCAGAGGGAGGACCTGGGAGGCAGGCTCATGGCTGCCATGGAGACGCTGACCCCCTCTCCTTGGAGCCTCTGCCTCCCCCACCTCCCTCAGGGGGGACAGGCCCCGGGGCGAGTACATGACCTCAGATAGAACAACCCACCGTGCTACTCCTTCTCCTTCCATCCCCAAAAGTGCTCCCCCAGGTCACCGTGAGGTCATCAATCAGTATCTCCCCCTCACAGGCCCTGGTCCCGGTGGTGCTGTCACTGTCCCTTCCCCTCCTGTGTCCAGGGAGCTGGGGTCACAGTGAGTCTCAGTCAGACAATCAGACACAGACTCTCCTACGGACAGAAAACAGACGAGTGGGAGATATTATATTCAATGTCCCTATCAGTGAGGAGGAGAGTTACTAGGTAAAGCTGGACCGAAAAGCATGTGCAGAAACGCAATATGTATAATCCACTGGACAAAGGGAAGGACACTGAGAGAATAGTATTTATGTGCTGGGAAGAGAGTGATTAATTTCTAACCGGGGAGGAATCACATAAAAAAATAAAACTGTGCCCTGACAATTAGGGACCTCGCCTCCTGGGGACGGTCGCTGCTCTGGCCCTGATCCTGGGAGGAAAGTTCCCTAAGTGACACCAGCTCAGCTCTGACCATGAACAGCCAGGGAGACGGGCCCAGACTCCCAGGAGGAGGCGGAGGGGACATAGAGAGAGTCCTGAGGGGATGAGGAGGCCACCTCAGGGGGCACCTGGACGCCCTGAGCCAGGGGGTCAGAGCACAGAGCTGGGGGAGGCAGGACCTGTCCCTCATGGGCTCAGTCAGCAGGGGACACAGTGGTGCATCCAGGCCTGGGCACCAGGGGGCACTCAGGGGCTGCTGCTGAAGGGCTGGGCTCATCAGAGCTGCAACCTGTACCCTGGCCCTGCCTGGTGCCCTGTGCTCAGGGCTCACAGCTGTGACCTTGCCACCCTCTGGGCCCCACACAGCCCCACCTCTGCCCTCACCCTGCCTTCCTCAGGCACAGGGACCAGACCCAGGGCCCAGGGAGGGATCAAAACCAGGGGGTCCTCATTTGCATGAGTGGGCCCTCCCTCCCCCAGACTATGAAGAGGGGAAGGGAGAGGTGTGGGGAGCTCTGCTTCAGCTGTGGGGCCTCAGGGGGCAGGACTCAGGGATGACCTCCACCATGGCCTGGGCCCCTCTCCTCCTCACCCTCCGGGCTCACTGCACAGGTGACTGGATAAGGGGACAGGGGAAGGAGCCTTGGGAAGAGGCATGGGCCCTGCTTCCTCCTCTTGTCTCTAGACCCAGACTCACCCTCTCTGTGTCTCCCCCTCTTGCAGGATCCTGGGCCCAGTCTGTGCTGACTCAGCCAAACTCAGTGTCGGGGTCCCCGGGCGAGAGGGTCACCATCTCCTGCACTGGAAGCAGCTCCAATATTGGGGGTTACTATGTGCACTGGTACCAGCAGCTCCCAGAAAAGGCCCCCAAACTCCTCATCTATGAGAGTAGCAACCGACCCTCAGGGGTCCCAGACCGATTCTCTGGCTCCAAGTCTGGCAGCTCAGGCTCCCTGACCATCACGGGGCTGCAGGCCGAGGACGAGGCCGCCTATTTCTGCCAGTCCTATGACAGCAGTCTTGGTACTCGCACGGTGCTGCAGGCCTGTGGGGAAGAGAGACAAAAACCCGCTGTCCCGCTGCAGTGGGGCCCGGGGCAGCCCCATCCTCTGAGAAGATGGCTGTGCCTTTGGTGGGTGACCCGAAACTGGGCACTGTGGCCCCCCCAGGGGACTTTGACTGCAAAACCTGTCCCCACCCTTTTAACCTGCCCGTCAAGCCGCCCGAGGCAGCAGCACTCGGTGTGCGTGTCTCAGCTTAAGCAGACCTTCCTGTGCATCTGGGGGGCGCCTGCCTGGGCGGCCAGGACGGGGCAGGGCAGACCCAGGGCCCCGAGTCCAGCTGTGCCTGCGTCAGAGCCCCTCAGGAAGGCCCCTGTGTGTGCTGTGACCTGGGGCTCCCCACACAGCCTGGGACCCCCATCCAGCCAGAGAGCAGGCACCCTGGTGGTCCCTGATCCGCTCCCTGGGACAAGTCTGGCAACTCGGGCTCCGGGAGCCCTGCTGGGCGGGCACTGAGGCCACTACTTCCTGCCAGGCCCCTCCTTTGTCCGCAGCCCCAGTGCCCACCCAGAGCCCTGCCTGTGGGACTGAGGCCACAGGGAGCCCTTCTCACCTGCCAGGAGGGGCGCCCCAGCACCTGCCACTCAGGCTCAGCCAGTGCCTCTGCTTCTATTTCTGTCCACAACAGGATCCAGGTCCCAGGGCAGCCCCTGGAGCATGAATGGGCCTCCTTCCCTCTCCCCTCACAGGCCCTCACAGCAGCCTCCCCCTGGACACAAGGCCTGACACCAAACAGGAGGCCCATCCCCATCAGCGGGGACACTGAGCCCCTTGGCCCTGAGTCCAGGTCTGAGCTGGGGGACCATCTGTGGTCACTTCAGACCTGAACCCCGACGAGGGCCCCTGCGTCACTCTCAGGGTCAGTGACTGTGTCCAGGACCTTCCCCGGCCGGGCCCCCTCCTCCCTGATGCTCAGTGGGAATGGCTAAGGCCTTTGTGCACAGAGAGGCCCCCCTGTTCCTGTGCCCGGCCCCGGGGTCTCAGGCCGCAGCGCCCACCGGGGTCCTTGGGCACAACCGCTGTCCCCCCCTCAGTGCTGAGCTCTGACGCTCACTCCTCCTGTGAGTCACTGGCGGCTCCTCTCGGGGCCCCTGAGCCCTGAGGAGTGACGGCCACAGTGTGGCTCCTGGTCTTTGGGGCAATGCCCTCCCCCCAGGAGCTCACATGCTGCTGTGGGACGCGTCGTACGTGTGGGGAGCGTGTCAGTCACCACGTCTGCCAGCTCCTCACCATCCCCTTTAGCTTCTGCCTCAAATGAGGAAACATGCACGAAAGGACAGGCAGGGAATTTAAAAAATATATATAAGCACATTGTAGGACACCAAAGACAACGTTGGTCACAGAGAGCAGCACATACAACTGTTGGAACATAAAGGCTTTTCCTGAAATATAAAAAAACCCATGAGCTACAGGCTCCACCAGTAAATGTGAAGCCCACCAAACCATTGTTGGTTTTTATTTATTTTTAATAAATCACTAACTCCAATCAGATGAGTATGATTTGATCCCTTACTTGGTTTAAAATGTTTGCTGAATGCTTCTCTTTTGAATATAATCCTGAGGGTATTTCTGGAAAGTTCCTCTCTGTCATTGACATGAACAGCCCCCAGGAGCTCATCACACCTGAGCGGCTCCCTCACCTGTGAGGTTGGACACGAGGCTCACTGTGTGTTTATTTGTGCAGCATCTTCACTGGGAGAGAAACCACATTCATTTGTCATTTGTGACTGTTTGAGCTCATCACACAGGCGCAGACCTGGGAGTGAAACGCTGCGGGATCAGCACAGAGATCCCATCGCAGTGTCTGGGCTCCGACCATGGGTGTGGGAACAGGACAGGGACCTGGGAGCCCACAGCCAGCTGGGCTCTCAGGGCTTTGGGCAGAGGAGGGTGTGTCCTCCCACCAGCAGGGGGCGCTGTGGGACTGCCAGGTGATCAGCACACAGCTGTTCAGTGAGACCTTCACACACAGGCCCCTGCACTGTGGGCTCCCTGCTGTCCTTGGGGGCCTGGCAGCGCCCCCTGAGCAGGCACCTGTGTGTGGTCTCAGCAGGTGCTTCCTCCCAGGGCCCCCCAAGGGTGAGCCCACCTCCATGCCCCTCAGTCTGGGGTGTGAGCTGAGCTCCAGCCCCAGGACCCAGGGAGGGGCTGGGCAGTCCCTGGAGGGACCCCCATTTGCATGGCAGCCCCTCCTCTGGCAGAGGATGGGGGAGAAAAGGAGGCCTGGGCAGCCCAGCCCCACTGTGGGCTCAGGGCTGTGAGCACCATGGCCTGGACTCCTCTGCTCCTCGCGCTCCTCTCTCACTGCACAGGTAGGGACAGGCCTGGGACCCGGCTTCTTCCCTTCCTGCTCAGGCTCCTGGGAAACGGCCCCTGGTCCCTGCCCATCACTGACAGTGTCTGTGTCTGCAGGGTCCCTCTCCCAGCCGGTGCTGACTCAGCCGCCCTCCCTCTCTGCATCTCCGGGAGCCACAGCCAGGCTCACCTGCACCCTGAGCAGTAGCATCAATGTTGGCAGCTACAGGATATACTGGTACCAGCAGAAGCCGGGGAGTCCACCCCGTTTTATCTTGAGATATAAATCAGACTCAGATAAGGACCAGGGCTCCGGGGTCCCCAGCCGCTTCTCTGGATCCAAAGACGCCTC
Source organism: Myotis daubentonii (assembly GCF_963259705.1). Classification (NCBI taxonomy): domain Eukaryota; kingdom Metazoa; phylum Chordata; class Mammalia; order Chiroptera; family Vespertilionidae; genus Myotis; species Myotis daubentonii. Next base: position 27,091,462 of record NC_081858.1, read on the forward strand.
GGCCAATGCGGGGCTCCTGACCATCTCGGGGCTGCAGCCTGAGGACGAGGCCGACTATTACTGTGCGATCTGGCACAATAGTGCTTCCCACAGTGACACACACAGATGGGGAAGTGGGACAAAAACCTTCACCTCCCAGAGTCTTGGGTCCCAACATGTGACCCTGTTAACATAGCTCCAATGTGCAAAACACATGGGAAGTACCTTCTGGTTTAAAATGAGTCACTTTCCATGTTTTCTCCCATGTCTCTGAATCTCAGAAAAACAGACCCAACACCAAAACCCAATGGTCATTATGTCCCTGAAAGGAGGCCTGTCCTCCGTGGGTCAGAAGCCCAGGTCCCGGGCGATGGCTGTTTCTGACATGAAATAAGGGAACAGCTTTGGAAACAGCTCCCAGAGCCCAGGACCCTCCCAGCAGGCGGCTGGTCCCGGAGCACGGACTCGGCGCCCAGAGGTCAGAGCAGTGACCCCTCAGTCCCCGGCTCCTCGCCCAAGGCCCCTGCCCAGCCCTGTGCCCACGGACCGGCTCTCAGCTGCGAGGGGCGGGGGAGCCTCGGGCCCAGGAGGAAGCCCCGGCACAGGGCTGGCCGTCACCTCTGCTGGACCCTGACCTTCAGGGCCACTGGGGAGAGGGGCGGTCAGAGGGTAACGGGTGGCCGGGGCCCAGGAACCCTCTTTGGGTCTCGACGGGGTGAGCGAGCTGGATGTGGCTGGTGCTGAGCTGCTCCAGGAAGGAGGCGGGCGCCGGGGTCTGTGGGGTGACGCTCTCACAGCTGACGCCGCTCGGGCCCATGGGGGTCCCGGGAGTGGGGTTCCCTGAGCCTCAGGCTCTGACTGTGTCCTCTCCTCTCACCCCCCGGGCTTTCCTACCCCCAGGGTGTGGGTGGCTGTGGGCCATGGGGAGCAGGCCTTCCCAACAGGTACCTGTCCCTCCCGCTGGGAAGCTGTTGATGAGCCCAGGTCCCAGGTCACCTTCTCCTGAACCTGGGTCAGCAGACACACTGACCGTTCCCATAGCAACGGTCCCCACAGCTCCCAGGCTGAGCGCCTACCGGAACTTGTGACCTAGGACAGAGGTGATTGACAGTCCACAGGTCAGCCCTCTTCACTTGCTCTTCATTTGTGCACATGCCTTCTTTTTTTAATACATATTTTTCATGTATTTTTAAAAAAATATATTTTCTATTTCAGAGATGAAGGGAGAGGGAGAGAGAAATAGAAACATCAATGATGAGTCAATGATCGCCTTCCTCCTGCATGCCCCACAATGGGAATGGGGCCTGCAACCGGGACTTGTGCCCTGACCAGAACTTGAACTGTGACCCCTGGTTTCTGGGTTGATGCTCAACCACTGAGCCCTACCAGCCAGGCTTACACAGCCTCTGTGACCATCCCTGGTCTCTGGCCTGAGGAGGAGGTGGCCAATCGCTGTCACGTGACTTATTAAACCCGCTCCCAGGAGGAGCTCCAGTTCTGGGGCGGGTGAGTAGGCACCTGCCCTCCTCTCCTGCAGGACCAGCTCACCCTGTACCCGATTTCAAAAATATTACTGAGAGCCCTGGCCGGTTTGGCACAGTGGATAGAGCCTCGACCTCCTGACTGAAGGGTCCTGGGTTTGATTCTGGTCAAGGCACAGGCCCGGGTGAAGGCTCCATCCTCCGTAAGGGGCATGCAGGAGGCAGCCGATCAACCATTCGCTGTAATCACTGATGTTTCTATCTTCATCCGACTCTCTCAAATCAACAAAAATGTATTTATATTAAAAAAAGGGAGAATGAAAGGCACCCAGAGGCTCCTCATAGCATCTTCTAAATGTACAGATTTTGTGTAAATTACCCCTCATTATGTCAAAAACCAGGAAGTTAAACACGTGAAGGAGGAAAGAGAATCTACTGACACCAACACTGAGGCGACCCAGAGGAGGGGGTTCTGGGGCGGATATAATGAGGAGCAGCACACACTTCTTAGTCCAAAGGAAGAAGAGACACCCAGGATTTAATAGACTCTGTGAACACAGCCAAAGGGCAATTATAGAACCAAAAACAAAATAGAGGAAAACAGAGGGGAACCTCTCTGGACGGAGTCAGAAGGAGGAAATACCTGGTTTTATTGTTTGTTTGTTTGTTTGAAGTGGCCATCATTCATTCATTCTGTAGTTCCCACCACCATGACTATTCCCTAGGGCGTCAGCAGGGGGCGCTGTGGCTCTTCGCAGAGCTGCAAGGCCTGAAGCCAACTCACATGGTTCTGAGTGGGCCCTGCGCCCATGCCCATGGCCTGGGGGAGAGGTGACAGCAGGTGCTTCCCCTCCAGGGACAGACTCAGAGCCCACAGCCTCCCCCGCCTCCTTCTCACAGTGAAGCTTCAAACGGGGCCCAGGACCCAGCACAGGAGGGTCCTGTGGGCTCACATTTGCATAATGACCAGCAAACACCCCCTGTGCCCAGGAGGCCGGGAGGAGATAAAGGGACACCCGTGACCAGCACCTGCCAGAGACCAAGGCACCTTGGAAAGCCTCCACCATGAGCTGGACTGCCCTCCTCCTCCTCCTCGCTCTCTGCCCAGGTTCAAGGCCACTTCAGAGACCAGTCTTTGGAGGGGCCCCTCTGCTTCTGTTCGTTATCCCTGACATGTGTCTGCTTCTATTTCAGGGTCCAGGTCTCAGGCTGTGGTCACTCAGAAGCCCTCAGAGAGCGTGGTCCCTGGCGTGACAGTCACTCTCACCTGCAGCACTAACACTGGAGAGGTCACCAGCGGTCACTACCCGTACTGGATCCAGCAGAAGCCGGGCCAGGTCCCCAGGACACTCATTTATGACACAAGCAATAAACTCTCCTGGACGCCGGCCCGGTTCTCAGGCTCCATCCAAGGGGGCAAAGCTGCCCTGACCCTCTCAGGGGCGCAGCCTGAGGACGAGGCCGAGTACTACTGTGCCCTGTGGTACAGCAGCCGTCCCCACAGTGACAGGCGCGGGTGGGGAAGTTGGACAAATACACAGGGCTCAGTGCTGCCTCTGCTTCTGGGGCCCCGTCTGCTGTTCACGGGGCTGCATCCCGCTGGGGTGGCTCTGAGGGCTGTTCTCTGAGGCCCCAGACCAGGCAGTCTCATTAATTTTTCTCAGCTGTGATCATTTTATAAAAACAAGAGCCAATATGACCAACAGTTTCACAGGAAATGGACAGGGGCAGCAGAAGGAAAAGTCACACTCACACTCACACGCACAGTCAAGGGTGAGTTTCACTGGCCGGCATTTAATAATCAAGATAAAACTTAACAATATAGCAGAACAACAGGAGAGATGGAGCCACTTTGAAATAGATTTGGGGCCTCCCTCCTAGAAGAATTTCCTTCCCGTCTTCCCTTCACACCCGTGTAAGATTGGGGGGCAGGACCCTGTAGGGGGGTCACAGCACTGTGTCTTCCAAAACCCGGTCCCTCTGCCCCAGAGCAGGTCCCCACAGACTCTCTGAGGCCTGGGCGCGTGACCCGCGGGCTCAGCTGTGAGGACAGAGTCAGGGACCGAGGCCCAAGCTGAGACCATGTCAGGGTTGGACGGAGCCTCCAGACGCTGGAAAGAGATGAGAGCACCTATCCTGGGTCCCCTGGGGTGCGCGGGCCTGCCAGGACCTTGACCTCAGACTTGAACCCCAGCCCTGAGAGGGACCCTCTCCCTGGTTCTGAGTGGCTCAGTCTGTGGGCCTTGGTGGCAGCGTCTCCAGGACACAGCCCGTCAGGACAGTCCATCCTGCTCAGCCTGGGGGTGAGCTGAGCTGCAGCCCCAGGGCTCAGGGGGCTGGGCAGTCCCTGGAGGGACCACATCTGCAGGGACGGCCCCTACCCTGGCCGAGGGCAGGAGGGAAGGAGGCTGGCAGCCACAGCACCTGGCCCGGGCCTGGGGACCCTCCTTGAGCTCGGCCACCTGCTCAGAGCAGGGATTTGCTCTTTCTCCTGAGAGCACATCGCCAGGGACCTCTGAGCTCCCAGGAGCGGGAACTGGGGTCCATCCCCTGCTGACCCCGTGGCTGGGAGGTGTGGGTCCAGATCAGAGCAATCACAGACAGGAAGTTCCCCTAATGGGCTCCTGGGCCTCCCTCTGCCCCACCCTCCTCACTAGTGCATTTGGGTCTGGAAACCCAGGAGGGAAACATGCAAGGTAGTTCCTGCCTCACCATGACCAGCTCTGACCCCTGACCTCCCCATTGTCCTGACACCTTCAGGTCATAAAAGCCACAGCCACTGCCATCAGGGGGCAGTGACCTGAGGTCCAGTTCCCCCAGGAAAGTGAGAAATAGCCCCAACCCCACAGCCTGGCCTCCCTTTCCCAGAGGGAGGACCTGGGAGGCAGGCTCATGGCTGCCATGGAGACGCTGACCCCCTCTCCTTGGAGCCTCTGCCTTGCCCGCCCCTCCCTCAGGGGGGACAGGCCCTGAGGCCCCGCCCTCACCCTCTGACCCCACACCCCACGGTGCACCTCCTTTGCTTCCATCCCCACAAAGTGCTCCCCCAGATCACCGTGAGGTCATCAATCAGTATCTCCCCTCACAGGCCCTGGTCCCGGTGGTGCTGTCACTGTCCCTTCCCCTCCTGTGTCCAGGGAGCTGGGGTCACAGTGAGTCTCAGTCAGACAATCAGACACCAGACTGTCCTATGGACAGAAAACAGACGAGTGGGAGATATTATATTCAATTTCCCTGTTAATGAGGATGCCAGTTACTAGGTAAAGGTTGACTGAAAAGCATGTGCAGAAACACAGTATGTATAATCTAGCGAAAAAAGTGGAGGACATTGAGAGAATATTTTTGTGTGCAGGGAAAAGAGTGATTAATTTCTAACTGAGAGGAGGATATTTAATAAAACTGTGCCCTGAAAATAAGGGAACTCACCTACTCAGCACAGTCGCTGCTCTGGCCCTGATCCCGGGAGGAAAGTTCCCTAAGTGACACCAGCTCAGCTCTGACCATGAACAGCCAGGGAGACGAGCCCAGACTCCCAGGAGGAGGCGGAGGGGACATAGAGAGAGTCCTGAGGGGATGAGGAGGCCACCTCAGGGGGCACCTGGACGCCCTGAGCCAGGGGGTCAGAGCACAGAGCTGGGGGAGGCAGGACCTGTCCCTCATGGGCTCAGTCAGCAGGGGACACAGTGGTGCATCCAGGCCTGGGCACCAGGGGGCGCTCAGGGGCTGCTGCTGAAGGGCTGGGCTCATTATAGCTGCAACCTGTTCCCTGGCTCTGCCTGGTGCCCTGTGCTCAGGGCTCACAGCTGTGACCTTGCCACCCTCTGGGCCCCACACAGCCCCACCCCTGCCCTCACCCTGCCTTCCTCAGGCACAGGGACCCGACCCAGGGCTCAGGGAGGGATCAAAACCAGGGGGTCCTCATTTGCATGAGTGGGCCCTCCCTCCCGCAGACTATGAAGAGGGGAAGGGAGAGGTGTGGGGAGCTCTGCTTCAGCTGTGGGGCCTCAGGAGGCAGGACTCAGGGATGACCTCCACCATGGCCTGGGCCCCTCTCCTCCTCACCCTCCTGGCTCACTGCACAGGTGACTGGATCAGGGGACGGGGAAAGGGCCTTGGGGAGACACATGGGCCCTGCTTCCTCCTCTTGTCTCTAGACCCAGACTCACCCTCTCTGTGTCTCCCCCTCTTGCAGGATCCTGGGCCCAGTCTGTGCTGACTCAGCCATCCTCAGTGTCGGGGTCCCCGGGACAGAAGGTCACCATCTCCTGCACTGGAAGCAGCTCCAACATTGGGGGTGGTTCCTATGTGCACTGGTACCAGCAGCTCCCAGAAAAGGCCCCCAAACTCCTCGTTTATGACAATAGCAAACGGCCCTCAGGGATTCCGGACCGATTCTCTGGCTCCAAGTCTGGCAGCTCAGGCTCCCTGACCATCACGGGGCTGCAGGCCGAGGACGAGGCCGCCTATTTCTGCCAGTCCTATGACAGCAGTCTTGGTACTCGCACGGTGCTGCAGGCCTGTGGGGAAGTGAGACAAAAACCCGCTGTCCCGCTGCATTGGAGCCCGGGGCAGCCCCATCCTCTGATAAGATGGCTGTGCCTTTGGTGGGTGACCCGAAACTGGGCACTGTGGCCCCCCCAGGGGACTTTGACTGCAAAACCTGTCCCCACCCTTTGAACCTGCCCATCAAGCCGCCCGAGGCAGCAGCACTCGGTGTGCGTGTCTCAGCTTAAGCAGACCTTCCTGTGCATCTGGGGGGCGCCTGCCTGGGCGGCCAGGATGGGGCAGGGCAGACCCAGGGCCCCGAGTCCAGCTGTGCCTGCGTCAGAGCCCCTCAGGGAGGCCAGTGTCTGTGCTGTGACCTGGGGCTCCCCACACAGCCTGGGACCCCCATCCAGCCGAGAGCAGGCACCCGTGTGGTCCTTAATCTGCTCCCTGGGACAAGTCTGGCAACACGGGCTCCGGGAGCCCTGCTGGGCGGGCACTGAGGCCACTACTTCCTGCCGGGCCCCTCCTGTGCCCGCAGCCCCAGTGCCCACCCAGAGCCTGTCCTGTGGGACTGAGGCCACACGGAGCCCTTCTCACCTGCCAGGAGGGGCGCCCCAGCACCTGCCACTCAGGCTCAGCCAGTGCCTCTGCTTCTACTGCTGCCCCTCCCTCCAGGATCCAGGTCCCAGGGCAGCCCCTGGAGCATGAATGGGCCTCCTTCCCTCTCCCCTCAGAGGCCCTCACAGCAGCCTCCTCCTGGACACAAGGCCTGACACCAAACAGGAGGCCCATCCCCATCAGTGGGGACACTGAGCCCCTTGGCCCTGAGCCCCGGGTCTGAGCTGGGGACCATCTGTGGTCACTTCAGACCTGAACCCCGACGAGGGCCCCTGCGTCACTCTCAGGGTCAGTGACTGTGTCCAGGACCTTCCCGGCCGGGCCCCCTCCTCCCTGATGCTCAGGGGGAATGGCTAAGGCCTTTGTGCACAGAGAGGCCCTCTGTCCCTGTGCCCGGCCCCGGGGTCTCAGGCCGCAGCGCCCACCGGGGTCCTTGGGCACAACCGCTGTCCCCCCCTCAGTGCTGAGCTCTGACGCTCACTCCTCCTGTGAGTCACTGGTGGCTCCTCTCGGGGACCCTGAGCCCTGAGCAGTGACGGCCACAGTGTGGCTCCTGGTCTTTGGGGCAATGCCCTCCCCCCCAGGAGCTCACATGCTGCTGTGGGACGCGTCGTACGTGTGGGGAGCGTGTCAGTCACCACGTCTGCCAGCTCCTCACCATCCCCTTTAGCTTCTGCCTAAAATGAGGAAACGTGCACGAAAGGACAGGCAGGGAATTTAAAATATAAGCACATTGTAGGACACCGAAGACAACATTGGTCACAGAGAGCAGCACATCCAAATGTTGGAACATAAAGGCTTTTCCTGAAATATAAAAAAACCCATGAGCTACAGGCTCCACCAGTAAATGTGAAGCCCACCAAACCATTGTTGGTTTTTATTTATTTTTAATAAATCACTAACTCAAATCAGATGACTATGATTTGATCCCTTACTTGGTTTAAAATGTTTGCTGAATGCTTCTCTTTTGAATATAATCCTGAGGGTATTTCTGGAAAGTTCCTCTCTGTCATTGACATGAACAGCCCCCGGGAGCTCATCACACCTGAGCAGCTCCCTCACCTGTGAGGTTGGACACCAGGCTCACTGTGTGTTTATTTGTGCAGCATCTTCACTGGGAGAGAAACCACATTCATTTGTCATTTGTGACTGTTTGAGCTCATCACACAGACGCAGACCTGGGAGTGAAACGCTGCGGGATCAGCACAGAGATCCCATCGCAGTGTCTGGGCTCAGATCTTGGGTGTGGGAACAGGACAGGGACCTGGGAGCCCACAGCCAGCTGGGCTCTCAGGGCTTTGGGCAGAGGAGGGTGTGTCCTCCCACCAGCAGGGGGCGCTGTGGGACCGCCAGGCGATCAGCACACAGCTGTTCAGTGAGACCTTCACACACAGGCCCCTGCACTGTGGGCTCCCTGCTGTCCTTGGGGGCCTGGCAGCGCCCCCTGAGCAGGCACCTGTGTGTGGTCTCAGCAGGTGCTTCCTCCCAGGGCCCCCCAAGGGTGAGCCCACCTCTGTGCCCCTCAGTCTGGGGTGTGAGCTGAGCTCCAGCCCCAGGACCCAGGGAGGGGCTGGGCAGTCCCTGGAGGGACCCCCATTTGCATGGCAGCCCCTCCCCTGGCAGAGGGTGGGGGAGAAAAGGAGGCCTGGGCAGCCCAGCCCCACTGTGGGCTCAGGGCTGTGAGCACCATGGCCTGGACTCCTCTGCTCCTCGCGCTCCTCTCTCACTGCACAGGTAGGGACAGGCCTGGGACCCGGCTTCTTCCCTTCCTGCTCAGGCTCCTGGGAAACGGCCCCTGGTCCCTGCCCATCACTGACAGTGTCTGTGTCTGCAGGGTCCCTCTCCCAGCCGGTGCTGACTCAGCCGCCCTCCCTCTCTGCATCTCCGGGAGCCACAGCCAGGCTCACCTGCACCCTGAGCAGTAGCATCAATGTTGGCAGCTACAGGATATACTGGTACCAGCAGAAGCCGGGGAGTCCACCCCGTTTTATCTTGAGATATAAATCAGACTCAGATAAGGACCAGGGCTCCGGGGTCCCCAGCCGCTTCTCTGGATCCAAAGACGCCTCGGCCAATGCGGGGCTCCTGACCATCTCGGGGCTGCAGCCTGAGGACGAGGCCGACTATTACTGTGCTATTTGGCATAATAGTGCTTCCCACAGTGACACACACAGATGGGGAAGTGGGACAAAAACCTTCACCTCCCAGAGTCTTGGGTCCCAACATGTGACCCTGTTAACATAGCTCCAATGTGCAAAACACATGGGAAGTACCTTCTGGTTTAAAATGAGTCACTTTCCATGTTTTATCCCATGTCTCTGAATCTCAGAAAAACAGACCCAACACCAAAACCCAATGGTCATTATGTCCCTGAAAGGAGGCCTGTCCTCCGTGGGTCAGAAGCCCAGGTCCCGGGCGATGGCTGTTTCTGACATGAAATAAGGGAACAGCTTTGGAAACAGCTCCCAGAGCCCAGGACCCTCCCAGCAGGCGGCCGGTCCCGGAGCACGGACTCGGCGCCCAGAGGTCAGAGCAGTGACCCCTCAGTCCCCGGCTCCTCGCCCAAGGCCCCTGCCCAGCCCTGTGCCCACGGACCGGCTCTCAGCTGCGAGGGGCGGGGGAGCCTCGGGCCCAGGAGGAAGCCCCGGCACAGGGCTGGCCGTCACCTCTGCTGGACCCTGACCTTCAGGGCCACTGGGGAGAGGGGCGGTCAGAGGGTAACGGGTGGCCGGGGCCCAGGAACCCTCTTTGGGTCTCGACGGGGTGAGCGAGCTGGATGTGGCTGGTGCTGAGCTGCTCCAGGAAGGAGGCGGGCGCCGGGGTCTGTGGGGTGACGCTCTCACAGCTGACGCCACTCGGGCCCATGGGGCTCCCGGGAGTGGGGTTCCCTGAGCCTCAGGCTCTGACTGTGTCCTCTCCTCTCACCCCCCGGGCTTTCCTACCCCCAGGGTGTGGGTGGCTGTGGGCCATGGGGAGCAGGCCTTCCCAACGGGTGCCTGTCCCTCCCGCTGGGAAGCTGTTGATGAGCCCAGGTCCCAGGTCACCTTCTCCTGAACCTGGGTCAGCAGACACACTGACCGTTCCCATAGCAACGGTCCCCACAGCTCCCAGGCTGAGCGCCTACCGGAACTTGTGACCTAGGACAGAGGTGATTGACAGTCCACAGGTCAGCCCTCTTCACTTGCTCTTCATTTGTGCACATGCCTTCTTTTTTTAATACATATTTTTCATGTATTTTTAAAAAAATATATTTTCTATTTCAGAGATGAAGGGAGAGGGAGAGAGAAATAGAAACATCAATGATGAGTCAATGATCGCCTTCCTCCTGCATGCCCCACAATGGGAATGGGGCCTGCAACCGGGACTTGTGCCCTGACCAGAACTTGAACTGTGACCCCTGGTTTCTGGGTTGATGCTCAACCACTGAGCCCTACCAGCCAGGCTTACACAGCCTCTGTGACCATCCCTGGTCTCTGGCCTGAGGAGGAGGTGGCCAATCGCTGTCACGTGACTTATTAAACCCGCTCCCAGGAGGAGCTCCAGTTCTGGGGCGGGTGAGTAGGCACCTGCCCTCCTCTCCTGCAGGACCAGCTCACCCTGTACCCGATTTCAAAAATATTACTGAGAGCCCTGGCCGGTTTGGCACAGTGGATAGAGCCTCGACCTCCTGACTGAAGGGTCCCGGGTTTGATTCTGGTCAAGGCACAGGCCCGGGTGAAGGCTCCATCCTCTGTAAGGGGCATGCAGGAGGCAGCCGATCAACCATTCGCTGTAATCACTGATGTTTCTATCTTCATCCGACTCTCTCAAATCAACAAAAATGTATTTATATTAAAAAAAGGGAGAATGAGAGAACCAAGATGGCGGCATAGGTTAACGCCGGAGTTTGCTGCTTTGAACAACTACTTCAAAAGTGAAACCAAAAAACGGAAGGGACATCACCCAGAACCACAGGAACGCTGGCTGAGTGGAAGTCCTACAACTAGGAGGAAAGAGAAACGCATACGGACACTCAGAGGAGGCGCAGTGCTGAAGTCAAATTCTGAGGTGCGGAGTGCGCGGAGCGGGCTGGCGGCGGAGGGCGCGGTTGTTGTTTTCAATCGGGAGGGAGTCGCAGACTCTGAGCACCAGATACAGGCGAGTCTTTAGGGACCCAGACTCAAACTGGAGAAGCGGGACTGTCTGGCTTCGGTCAGAGCGAGTGCAGCTTTCTCTCCCAGCTTTGCAGCGGGTGCTGGGACTCAGAGAGGCAGAGCCCCTGGGGACAGGACTGAGAGCCGCCATAACTGCTCTCTCCGGCCCACCCTGTTGATCCTGTGCGACCCGCCCCGCCCAAGCCCTGCACACAGGCATTTGCCGGATAGCCTCAGGCAAAGGCTAGATTAGCACCTCCCTAGAGGACAGAAGTTCTCTCACTGCTGACACAGCTGATTCTCATAGCCACTTGGCCTGGAGGTCAAACCCTCCCTGGAATTAGCTACAACAATCAAGATTTATCTATAAGACTGCGAACAAAGACCACTAGGGGGTGCACCAAGAAAGCATAACAAAATGCGGAGACAAAGAAACAGGACAAAATTGTCAATGGAAGAAATAGAGTTCAGAACCACACTTTTAAGGTCTCTCAAGAACTGTTTAGAAGCTGCCGATAAACTTAATGAGATCTACACGAAAACTAATAAGACCCTCGATCTTATATTGGGGAACCAACGAGAAATTAAGCACACACAGACTGAAATAACGAATATTATACAGACGCCCGACAGCAGACCAGAGGAGCGCAAGAATCAAGTCAATGATTTGAAATGCGAGGAAGCAAAAAACATCCAACCGGAAAAGCAAAATGAAAAAAGAATCCAAAAATGCGAGGATAGTGTAAGGAGCCTCTGGGACAGCTTCAAGCGTACCAACATCAGAATTATAGGGGTGCCAGAAGATGAGAGAGAGCAAGATATTGAAAACCTATTTGAAGAAATAATGACAGAAAACTTCCCCCACCTGGTGAAAGAAATGGACTTACAGGTCCAAGAAGCGAGGAGAACCCCAAACAAAAGGAATCCAAAGAGGACCACACCAAGACACATCATAATTAAAATGCCAAGAGCAAAAGATAAAGAGAGAATCTTAAAAACAGCAAGAGAAAGAAACTCAGTTACCTACAAGGGAATACCCATACGACTGTCAGCTGATTTCTCAACAGAAACTTTGCAGGCCAGAAGGGAGTGGCAAGAAATATTCAAAGTGATGAATACCAAGAACCTACAACCAAGATTACTTTATCCAGCAAAGCTATCATTCAGAATTGAAGGTCAGATAAAGAGCTTCACAGATAAGGAAAAGCTAAAGGAGTTCATCACCACCAAACCAGGATTATATGAAATGCTGAAAGGTATCCTTTAAGAAGAGGAAGAGGAAGAAAAAGGTAAAGATACAAATTATGAACAACAAATATGCATCTATCAACAAGTGAATCTAAGAATCAAGTGAATAAATAATCAGATGAACAGAATGAACTGTTGATTATAATAGAATCAGGGACATAGAAAGGGAATGGACTGACTATTCTTGGGGGGGAAAGGGGTGTGGGAGATGTGGGAAGAGACTGGACAAAAATCGTGCACCTATGGATGAGGACAGTGGGTGGGGAGTGAGGGCGGAGGGTGGGGCGGGAACTGGGAGGAGGGGAGTTATGGGGGAAAAAAAAAAAGGAACAAATGTAAAAAAAAAAAAATAAATAAATAAATAAATAAATAAAAAAAAAATAAAAAAAGGGAGAATGAAAGGCACCCAGAGGCTCCTCATAGCATCTTCTAAATGTCGAGATTTTGTGTAAATTACCCCTCATTATGTCAAAAACCAGGAAGTTAAACACGTGAAGGAGGAAAGAGAATCTACTGACACCAACACTGAGGCGACCCAGAGGAGGGGGTTCTGGGGCGGATATAATGAGGAGCAGCACACACTTCTTAGTCCAAAGGAAGAAGAGACACCCAGGATTTAATAGACTCTGTGAACACAGCCAAAGGGCAGTTATAGAACCAAAAACAAAATAGAGGAAAACAGAGGGGAACCTCTCTGGATGGAGTCAGAAGGAGGAAATACCTGGTTTTATTGTTTGTTTGTTTGTTTGAAGTGGCCATCATTCATTCATTCTGTAGTTCCCACCACCATGACTATTCCCTAGGGCGTCAGCAGGGGGCGCTGTGGCTCTTCGCAGAGCTGCAAGGCCTGAAGCCCACTCACATGGTTGTAATTGAGTGGGCCCTGCACCCATGCCCATGGCCTGGGTGTGAGGTGACAGCAGGTGCTTCCCCTCAAGGGACAGACTCAGAGCCCACAGCCTCCCCAGCCTCCTCCTCACAGTGAAGCTTCAAACGGGGCCCAGGACCCAGCACAGGAGGGTCCTGTGGGCTCACATTTGCATAATGACCAGCAAACACCCCCTGTGCCCAGGAGGCCGGGAGGAGATAAAGGGACACCCGTGACCAGCACCTGCCAGAGACCAAGGCACCTTGGAAAGCCTCCACTATGAGCTGGACTGCCCTCCTCCTCCTCCTCCTCCTCGCTCTCTGCCCAGGTTCAAGGCCATTTCAGAGACCAGTCTTTGGAGGGGCCCCTCTGCTTCTGTTCATTATCCCTGACATGTGTCTGCTTCTATTTCAGGGTCCAGGTCTCAGGCTGTTGTCACTCAGAAGCCCTCAGAGAGCGTGGTCCCTGGCGTGACGGTCACTCTCACCTGCAGCACTAACACTGGAGAGGTCACCAGCGGTCACTACCCGTACTGGATCCAGCAGAAGCCGGGCCAGGTCCCCAGGACACTCATTTATGACACAAGCAATAAACTCTCCTGGACGCCGGCCCGGTTCTCAGGCTCCATCCAAGGGGGCAAAGCTGCCCTGACCCTCTCAGGGGCGCAGCCTGAGGACGAGGCCGAGTACTACTGCGCTCTGGCCTACAGCAGGCATCCCCACAGTGACAGGAGCGGGTGGGGAAGTGGGACAAATACACAAGGCTCAGTGCTGCCGCTGCTTCTGGGGCCCCGTCTGCTGTTCACGGGGCTGCGTCCCTCTGGGGTGGCTCTGAGGGCTGTTCTCTGAGGCCCCAGACCAGGCAGTCTCATTAATTTTTCTCAGCTGTGATCATTTTATAAAAACAAGAGCCAATATGACCAACAGTTTCACAGGAAATGGACAGGGGCAGCAGAAGGAAAAGTCACACTCACACTCACACGCACAGTCAAGGGTGAGTTTCACTGGCCGGCATTTAATAATCAAGATAAAACTTAACAATATAGCAGAACAACAGGAGAGATGGAGCCACTTTGAAATAGAGTTGGGGCCTCCATCGCAGCATAATTTTTTGCCCGTCTTCCCTTCACACCCGTGTGAGGTTGGGGGGCAGGACCCTGTAGGGGGGTCACAGCACTGTGTCTTCCAAAACCCGGTCCCTCTGCCCCAGAGCAGGTTCCCACAGACTCTCTGAGGCCTGGGCGCGTGACCTGCGGGCAAAGCTGTGAGGACAGAATCAGGGACCGAGCCCCAAGCTGAGACCATGTCAGGGTTGGACGGAGCCTCCAGACACTGGAAAGTGACAAGAGAGCACCTATTGGAGCCCCCCTGGGAGCGCGGGCCTGCCAGGACCTTGACATCAGACTTGAACCCCTCCCCCTGAGAGGGACCCTCTCCCTGGCTCTGAGGAGCTCAGTCTGTGGGCCTTTGTGGCAGCGTCTCCAGGTCACAGCCCGTCAGGACAGTCCATCCTGCTCAGCCTGGGGGTGAGCTGAGCTGCAGCCCCAGGGCTCAGGGGGCAGTCAGTCCCTGGAGGGACCACATCTGCAGGGACGACCCCTCCTCTGGCCGAGGGCGGGAGGGAAGGAGGCCTGGCAGCCCCCAGCGCCTGGCCCGGGCCTGGGGACCCTCCTTGAGCTCGGCCACCTGCTCAAAGCAGGGATTTGCTCTTTCTCCTGAGAGCACATCGCCAGGGACCTCTGAGCTCCCAGGAGCGGGAACTGGGGTCCATCCCCTGCTGACCCCGTGGCTGGGAGGTGTGGGTCCAGATCAGAGCGATCACAGACAGGAAGTTCCCCTAATGTGCTCCTGAGCCTCCCTCTGCCCCACCCTCCCCACTAGTGCATTTGGGTCTGGAAACCCAGCAGGGAAACCTGCAAGGTAGGTCCTGCCTCAGCATGACCAGCTCTGACGCCTGACCTCCCCATTGTTCTGACACATTCAGGTCCCATAAAAGCCACAGCCACTGCCATCAGGGGGCAGTGACCTGAGGTCCAGTTCCCCCAGGAAAGTGAGAAACATCCCCAACCCCACAGCCTGGCCTCCCTTTCCCAGAGGGAGGACCTGGGAGGCAGGCTCATGGCTGCCATGGAGACGCTGACCCCCTCTCCTTGGAGCCTCTGCCTCCGCATTTCTACCTCAAGGAGGACAGGCCCAGAGGCCCCATCTGTGACCTCTGACCCCACAGCCCATGGTGAATCTCCTTCTGCTTCCATCCCCAAAAGTGCTCCCTCAGGTCTCTTTGATTCATCCCTTAGGATCCCCCCTCACAGGCCCTGGTCCCGGTGGTGCTGTCACTGTCCCTTCCCTTCTGTATCCAGGGAGCTGGGGTCACAGTGACTCAGTCAGACAGTCAGACACCAGACTCTCCTATGGACAGAAAACAGGCGAGTGGGAAATATTATATTCAATGTCCCTGTTAATGAAGTTGCCGGTTAATAGGTGACCCTTGATTGAAAAGCATGTGTAAAAACACAATATGTATAATCTAGTGAACAAAAGGGTAGGATATTGAAAAAATAATATTCTCGTACTAGAAAGAGAGTGATTAATTTCTAACAAGGGAGGGAGATATTAAGGAAAACTGTGCCCTGAAAATTAGGGACCTTGCCTCCTGGGGACGGTCGCTGCTCTGGCCCTGATCCTGGGAGGAAAGTTCCCTAAGTGACACCAGCTCAGCTCTGACCATGAACAGCCAGGGAGACGGGCCCAGACTCCCAGGAGGAGGCGGAGGGGACATAGAGAGAGTCCTGAGGGGATGAGGAGGCCACCTCAGGGGGCACCTGGACGCCCTGAGCCAGGGGGTCAGAGCACAGAGCTGGGGGAGGCAGGACCTGTCCCTCATGGGCTCAGTCAGCAGGGGACACAGTGGTGCATCCAGGCCTGGGCACCAGGGGGCGCTCAGGGGCTGCTGCTGAAGGGCTGGGCTCATCAGAGCTGTAACCTGTTCCCTGGCCCTGCCTGGTGCCCTGTGCTCAGGGCTCACAGCTGTGACCTGCCACCCCCTGGGCCCCACACAGCCCCACCCCTGCCCTCACCCTGTCATCCTCAGGCCCAGGGACCCAAACAAGGGCCCAGGGAGGGATCAAAACCAGGGGGTCCTCATTTGCATGAGTGGGCCCTCCCTCCCGCAGACTATGAAGAGGGGAAGGGAGAGGTGTGGGGAGCTCTGCTTCAGCTGTGGGGCCTCAGGAGGCAGGACTCAGGGATGACCTCCACCATGGCCTGGGCTCCTCTCCTCCTCACCCTCCTGGCTCACTGCACAGGTGACTGGATCAGGGGACGGGGAAGGGG
This sequence comes from Myotis daubentonii, assembly GCF_963259705.1. Taxonomy (NCBI): domain Eukaryota; kingdom Metazoa; phylum Chordata; class Mammalia; order Chiroptera; family Vespertilionidae; genus Myotis; species Myotis daubentonii. The sequence continues at coordinate 27,107,609 of NC_081858.1, forward strand.
CCTTGGGAAGAGGCATGGGCCCTGCTTCCTCCTCTCGTCTCTAGACCCAGACTCACCCTCTCTGTGTCTCCCCCTCTTGCAGGATCCTGGGCCCAGTCTGTGCTGACTCAGCCATCCTCAGTGTCGGGGTCCCCGGGCGAGAGGGTCACCATCTCCTGCACTGGAAGCAGCTCCAATATTGGGGGTTACTATGTGCACTGGTACCAGCAGCTCCCAGAAAAGGCCCCCAAACTCCTCATCTATGAGAGTAGCAACCGACCCTCAGGGGTCCCAGACCGGTTCTCTGGCTCCAAGTCTGGCAGCTCAGGCTCCCTGACCATCACGGGGCTGCAGGCCGAGGACGAGGCCGCCTATTTCTGCCAGTCCTATGACAGCAGTCTTGGTACTCGCACGGTGCTGCAGGCCTGTGGGGAAGAGAGACAAAAACCCGCTGTCCCGCTGCAGTGGGGCCCGGGGCAGCCCCATCCTCTGATAAGATGGCTGTGCCTTTGGTGGGTGACCGGAAACTGGGCACTGAGGCCCCCCCAGGGGACTTTGACTGCAAAACCTGACCCCACCCTTTGAACCTGCCCGTCAAGCCGCCTGAGGCAGCAGCACTCGGTGTGCGTGTCTCAGCTTAAGCAGACCTTCCTGTGCATCTGGGGGGCGCCTGCCTGGGCGGCCAGGACGGGGCAGGGCAGACCCAGGGCCCCGAGTCCAGCTGTGCCTGCGTCAGAGCCCCTCAGGAAGGCCCCTGTGTGTGCTGTCACCTGGGGCTCCCCACACAGCCTGGGACCCCCATCCAGCCAGAGAGCAGGCACCCTGGTGGTCCCTGATCCGCTCCCTGGGACAAGTCTGGCAACTCGGGCTCCGGGAGCCCTGCTGGGCGGGCACTGAGGCCACTACTTCCTGCCAGGCCCCTCCTTTGTCCGCAGCCCCAGTGCCCACCCAGAGCCCTGCCTGTGGGACTGAGGACACAGGGAGCCCTTCTCACCTGCCAGGAGGGGCGCCCCAGCACCTGCCACTCAGGCTCAGCCAGTGCCTCTGCTTCTATTTCTGTTCCCCCAACAGGGTCAGGTCCAGGGCAGCCCCCAGAACATGAATGGGCCTCCTTCCCTCTCCCCTCAGAGGCCCTCACAGCAGCCTCCCCCTGGACACAAGGCCTGACACCAAACAGGAGGCCCATCCCCATCAGCGGGGACACTGAGCCCCTTGGCCCTGCAGCCCCGGGTCTGAGCTGGGGACCATCTGTGGTCACTTCAGACCTGAACCCCGACGAGGGCCCCTGCGTCACTCTCAGGGTCAGTGACTGTGTCCAGGGCCTTCCCGGCCGGGCCCCCTCCTCCCTGATGCTCAGTGGGAGCGGCTGAGGCCTTTGTGCACAGAGAGGCCCCCCTGTTCCTGTGCCCGGCCCCGGGTCTCAGGCCGCAGCGCCCACCGGGGTCCTTGGGCACAACCGCTGTCCCCCCCTCAGTGCTGAGCTCTGACGCTCACTCCTCCTGTGAGTCACTGGCGGCTCCTCTCGGGGCCCCTGAGCCCTGAGCAGTGACGGCCACAGTGTGGCTCCTGGTCTTTGGGGCAATGCCCCCCCCCTCAGGGGCTCCCATGCTGCTGTGGGACGCGTCGTACGTGTGGGAAGCGTGTCAGTCACCACGTCTGCCAGCTCCTCACCATCCCCTTTAGCTTCTGCCTCAAATGAGGAAACATGCACGAAAGGACAGGCAGGGAATTTAAAAAATATATATAAGCACATTGTAGGACACCAAAGACAACGTTGGTCACAGAGAGCAGCACATACAACTGTTGGAACATAAAGGCTTTTCCTGAAATATAAAAAAACCCATGAGCTACAGGCTCCACCAGTAAATGTGAAGCCCACCAAACCATTGTTGGTTTTTATTTATTTTTAATAAATCACTAACTCCAATCAGATGAGTATGATTTGATCCCTTACTTGGTTTAAAATGTTTGCTGAATGCTTCTCTTTTGAATATAATCCTGAGGGTATTTCTGGAAAGTTCCTCTCTGTCATTGACATGAACAGCCCCCGGGAGCTCATCACACCTGAGCAGCTCCCTCACCTGTGAGGTTGGACACCAGGCTCACTGTGTGTTTATTTGTGCAGCATCTTCACTGGGAGAGAAACCACATTCATTTGTCATTTGTGACTGTTTGAGCTCATCACACAGACGCAGACCTGGGAGTGAAACGCTGCGGGATCAGCACAGAGATCCCATCGCAGTGTCTGGGCTCAGATCTTGGGTGTGGGAACAGGACAGGGACCTGGGAGCCCACAGCCAGCTGGGCTCTCAGGGCTTTGGGCAGAGGAGGGTGTGTCCTCCCACCAGCAGGGGGCGCTGTGGGACCGCCAGGCGATCAGCACACAGCTGTTCAGTGAGACCTTCACACACAGGCCCCTGCACTGTGGGCTCCCTGCTGTCCTTGGGGGCCTGGCAGCGCCCCCTGAGCAGGCACCTGTGTGTGGTCTCAGCAGGTGCTTCCTCCCAGGGCCCCCCAAGGGTGAGCCCACCTCTGTGCCCCTCAGTCTGGGGTGTGAGCTGAGCTCCAGCCCCAGGACCCAGGGAGGGGCTGGGCAGTCCCTGGAGGGACCCCCATTTGCATGGCAGCCCCTCCCCTGGCAGAGGGTGGGGGAGAAAAGGAGGCCTGGGCAGCCCAGCCCCACTGTGGGCTCAGGGCTGTGAGCACCATGGCCTGGACTCCTCTGTTCCTCGCGCTCCTCTCTCACTGCACAGGTAGGGACAGGCCTGGCACCCGGCTTCTTCCCTTCCTGCTCAGGCTCCTGGGAAACATCCCCTGGTCCCTGCCCATCACTGACAAGTGTCTGTGTCTGCAGGGTCCCTCTCCCAGCCGGTGCTGACTCAGCCGCCCTCCCTCTCTGCATCTCCGGGAGCCACAGCCACACTCACCTGCACCCTGAGCAGTAGCATCAATGTTGGCAGCTACAGGATATACTGGTACCAGCAGAAGCCGGGGAGTCCACCCCGTTTTATCTTGAGATATAAATCAGACTCAGATAAGGGCCAGGGCTCCGGGGTCCCCAGCCGCTTCTCTGGATCCAAAGACGCCTCGGCCAATGCGGGGCTCCTGACCATCTCGGGGCTGCAGCCTGAGGACGAGGCCGACTATTACTGTGCGATCTGGCACAATAGTGCTTCCCACAGTGACACACACAGATGGGGAAGTGAGACAAAAACCTCCACCTCCCAGAGTCTTGGGTCCCAACATGTGACCCTGTTAACATAGCTCCAATGTGCAAAACACACGGGAAGAACCTTCTGGTTTAAAATGAGTCACTTTCCATGTTTTATCCCATGTCTCTGAATCTCAGAAAAACAGACCCAACACCAAAACCCAATGGTCATTATGTCCCTGAAAGGAGGCCTGTCCTCCGTGGGTCAGAAGCCCAGGTCCCGGGCGATGGCTGTTTCTGACATGAAATAAGGGAACAGCTTTGGAAACAGCTCCCAGAGCCCAGGACCCTCCCAGCAGGCGGCCGGTCCCGGAGCACGGACTCGGCGCCCAGAGGTCAGAGCAGTGACCCTTCAGTCCCCGGCTCCTCGCCCAAGGCCCCTGCCCAGCCCTGTGCCCACGGACCGGCTCTCAGCTGCGAGGGGCGGGGGAGCCTCGGGCCCAGGAGGAAGCCCCGGCACAGGGCTGGCCGTCACCTCTGCTGGACCCTGACCTTCAGGGCCACTGGGGAGAGGGGCGGTCAGAGGGTAACGGGTGGCCGGGGCCCAGGAACCCTCTTTGGGTCTCGACGGGGTGAGCGAGCTGGATGTGGCTGGTGCTGAGCTGCTCCAGGAAGGAGGCGGGCGCCGGGGTCTGTGGGGGAGACGCTCTCACAGCTGACGCCGCTCGGGCCCATGGGGCTCCCGGGAGTGGGGTTCCCTGAGCCTCAGGCTCTGACTGTGTCCTCTCCTCTCACCCCCCGGGCTTTCCTACCCCCAGGGTGTGGGTGGCTGTGGGCCATGGGGAGCAGGCCTTCCCAACGGGTGCCTGTCCCTCCCGCTGGGAAGCTGTTGATGAGCCCAGGTCCCAGGTCACCTTCTCCTGAACCTGGGTCAGCAGACACACTGACCGTTCCCATAGCAACGGTCCCCACAGCTCCCAGGCTGAGCGCCTACCGGAACTTGTGACCTAGGACAGAGGTGATTGACAGTCCACAGGTCAGCCCTCTTCACTTGCTCTTCATTTGTGCACATGGCTTCTTTTTTTAATACATATTTTTCATGTATTTTTAAAAAAATATATTTTCTATTTCAGAGATGAAGGGAGAGGGAGAGAGAAATAGAAACATCAATGATGAGTCAATGATCGCCTTCCTCCTGCATGCCCCACAATGGGAATGGGGCCTGCAACCGGGACTTGTGCCCTGACCAGAACTTGAACTGTGACCCCTGGTTTCTGGGTTGATGCTCAACCACTGAGCCCTACCAGCCAGGCTTACACAGCCTCTGTGACCATCCCTGGTCTCTGGCCTGAGGAGGAGGTGGCCAATCGCTGTCACGTGACTTATTAAACCCGCTCCCAGGAGGAGCTCCAGTTCTGGGGCGGGTGAGTAGGCACCTGCCCTCCTCTCCTGCAGGACCAGCTCACCCTGTACCCGATTTCAAAAATATTACTGAGAGCCCTGGCCGGTTTGGCACAGTGGATAGAGCCTCGACCTCCTGACTGAAGGGTCCGGGGTTTGATTCTGGTCAAGGCACAGGCCCGGGTGAAGGCTCCATCCTCCGTAAGGGGCATGCAGGAGGCAGCCGATCAACCATTCGCTGTAATCACTGATGTTTCTATCTTCATCCGACTCTCTCAAATCAACAAAAATGTATTTATATTAAAAAAAGGGAGAATGAAAGGCACCCAGAGGCTCCTCATAGCATCTTCTAAATGTCCAGATTTTGTGTAAATTACCCCTCATTATGTCAAAAACCAGGAAGTTAAACACGTGAAGGAGGAAAGAGAATCTACTGACACCAACACTGAGGCGACCCAGAGGAGGGGGTTCTGGGGCGGATATAATGAGCAGCAGCACATGCTTCTTAGTCCAAAGGAAGAAGAGACACCCAGGATTTAATAGACTCTGTGAACACAGCCAAAGGGCAATTATAGAACCAAAAACAAAATAGAGGAAAACAGAGGGGAACCTCTCTGGACGGAGTCAGAAGGAGGAAATACCTGGTTTTATTGTTTGTTTGTTTGTTTGAAGTGGCCATCATTCATTCCTTCTGTAGTTCCCACCACCATGACTATTCCCTAGGGCGTCAGCAGGGGGCGCTGTGGCTCTTCGCAGAGCTGCAAGGCCTGAAGCCAACTCACATGGTTCTGAGTGGGCCCTGCGCCCATGCCCATGGCCTGGGGGAGAGGTGACAGCAGGTGCTTCCCCTCAAGGGACAGACTCAGAGCCCACAGCCTCCCCCGCCTCCTTCTCACAGTGAAGCTTCAGACGGGGCCCAGGACCCAGCACAGGAGGGTCCTGTGGGCTCACATTTGCATAATGACCAGCAAACACCCCCTGTGCCCAGGAGGCCGGGAGGAGATAAAGGGACACCCGTGACCAGCACCTGCCAGAGACCAAGGCACCTTGGAAAGCCTCCACCATGAGCTGGACTGCCCTCCTCCTCCTCCTCGCTCTCTGCCCAGGTTCAGGGCAATTTCAGAGACCAGCCTTTGGAGGGGCCCTCGATTTCTGTTCCTTATCCCTGACATGTGTCTGCTTCTATTTCAGGGTCCAGGTCTCAGGCTGTGGTCACTCAGAAGCCCTCAGAGAGCGTGGTCCCAGGCGTGACAGTCACTCTCACCTGCAGCACTAACACTGGAGAGGTCACCAGCGGTCACTACCCGTACTGGATCCAGCAGAAGCCGGGCCAGGTCCCCAGGACACTCATTTATGACACAAGCAATAAACTCTCCTGGACGCCGGCCCGGTTCTCAGGCGCCATCCAAGGGGGCAAAGCTGCCCTGACCCTCTCAGGGGCGCAGCCTGAGGACGAGGCCGAGTACCACTGCGCTCTGGCCTACAGCAGGCATCCCCACAGTGACAGGAGCGGGTGGGGAAGTGGGACAAATACACAGGGCTCAGTGCTGCCGCTGCTTCTGGGGCCCCGTCTGCTGTTCACGGGGCTGCGTCCCTCTGGGGTGGCTCCGAGGGCTGTTCTCTGAGGCCCCAGACCAGGCAGTCTCATTAATTTTTCTCAGCTGTGATCATTTTATAAAAACAAGAGCCAATATGACCAACAGTTTCACAGGAAATGGACAGGGGCAGCAGAAGGAAAAGTCACACTCACACTCACACGCACAGTCAAGGGTGAGTTTCACTGGCCGGCATTTAATAATCAAGATAAAACTTAACAATATAGCAGAACAACAGGAGAGATGGAGCCACTTTGAAATAGAGTTGGGGCCTCCATCGCAGCATAATTTTTTGCCCGTCTTCCCTTCACACCCGTGTGAGGTTGGGGGGCAGGACCCTGTAGGGGGGTCTCAGCACTGTGTCTTCCAAAACCCGGTCCCTCTGCCCCAGAGCAGGTTCCCACAGACTCTCTGAGGCCTGGGCGCGTGACCCGCGGGCAAAGCTGTGAGGACAGAATCAGGGACCGAGCCCCAAGCTGAGACCATGTCAGGGTTGGACGGAGCCTCCAGACACTGGAAAGTGACAAGAGAGCACCTATTGGAGCCCCCCTGGGAGCGCGGGCCTGCCAGGACCTTGACATCAGACTTGAACCCCTCCCCCTGAGAGGGACCCTCTCCCTGGCTCTGAGGAGCTCAGTCTGTGGGCCTTTGTGGCAGCGTCTCCAGGTCACAGCCCGTCAGGACAGTCCATCCTGCTCAGCCTGGGGGTGAGCTGAGCTGCAGCCCCAGGGCTCAGGGGGCAGTCAGTCCCTGGAGGGACCACATCTGCAGGGAGGGTCCCTCCTCTGGCCGAGGGCGGGAGGGAAGGAGGCCTGGCAGCCACAGTGCCTGGCCCTGGCCTGGGGACCCTCCTTGAGCTCGGCCACCTGCTCAAAGCAGGGATTTGCTCTTTCTCCTGAGACATCGCCAGGGACCTCTGAGCTCCCAGGAGCGGGAACTGGGGTCCATCCCCTGCTGACCCCGTGGCTGGGAGGTGTGGGTCCAGATCAGAACGATCACAGACAGGAAGTTCCCCTAATGTGCTCCTGAGCCTCCCTCTGCCCCACCCTCCCCACTAGTGCATTTGGGTCTGGAAACCCAGAAGGGAAACCTGCAAGGTAGGTCCTGCCTCAGCATGACCAGCTCTGACCCCTGACCTCCCCATTGTTCTGACACATTCAGGTCCCATAAAAGCCACAGCCACTGCCATCAGGGGGCAGTGACCTGAGGTCCAGTTCCCCCAGAAAAGTGAGAAACAGCCCCAACCCCACAGCCTGGCCTCCCTTTCCCAGAGGGAGGACCTGGGAGGCAGGCTCATGGCTGCCATGGAGACGCTGACCCCCTCTCCTTGGAGCCTCTGCCTCCGCATTTCTACCTCAAGGAGGACAGGCCCAGAGGCCCCATCTGTGACCCTGACCCCACAGCCCATGGTGAATCTCCTTCTGCTTCCATCCCCAAAAGTGCTCCCTCAGGTCTCTTTGATTCATCCCTTAGGATCCCCCCTCACAGGCCCTGGTCCCGGTGGTGCTGTCACTGTCCCTTCCCTTCTGTATCCAGGGAGCTGGGGTCACAGTGACTCAGTCAGACAGTCAGACACCAGACTCTCCTATGGACAGAAAACAGGCGAGTGGGAAATATTATATTCAATGTCCCTGTTAATGAAGTTGCCGGTTAATAGGTGACCCTTGATTGAAAAGCATGTGTAAAAACACAATATGTATAATCTAGTGAACAAAAGGGTAGGATATTGAAAAAATAATATTCTCGTACTAGAAAGAGAGTGATTAATTTCTAACAAGGGAGGGAGATATTAAGGAAAACTGTGCCCTGAAAATTAGGGACCTTGCCTCCTGGGGACAGTCACTGCTCTGGACCTGATCCTGGGAGGAAAGTTCTGTAAGTGACACCAGCTCAGTTCTGACCCCAAACGACCAGGAGACCCGCCTAGACTCCCAGGAGGAGGCCGAGGGAACATAGAGAGAGTCCTGAGGGGATGAGGAGGCCACCTCAGGGGGCACCTGGACGCCCTGAGCCAGGGGGTCAGTGCACAGAGCTGGGGGAGGCAGGACCTGTCCCTCATGGGCTCAGTCAGCAGGGGACACAGTGGTGCATCCAGGCCTGGGCACCAGGGGGCGCTCAGGGGCTGCTGCTGAAGGGCTGGGCTCATCAGAGCTGCAACCTGTCCCCTGGCCCTGCCTGGTGCCCTGTGCTCAGGGCTCACAGCTGTGACCTGCTTCCCCCTGGACCCCACACAGCCCCACCTCTGCCCTCACCCTGCCTTCCTCAGGCACAGGGACCAGACCCAGGGCCCAGGGAGGGATCAAAACCAGGGGGGTCTCATTTGCATGAGTGGACCCTCCCTCCCGCAGACTATGAAGAGGGGAAGGGAGAGGTGTGGGGAGCTCTGCTTCAGCTGTGGGGCCTCAGGAGGCAGGACTCAGGGATGACCTCCACCATGGCCTGGGCCCCTCTCCTCTTCACCCTCCTGGCTCACTGCACAGGTGACTGGATAAGGGGACAGGGAAGGGGCCTTGGGAAGACACATGGGCCCTGCTTCCTCCTCTTGTCTCTAGACCCAGACTCACCATCTCTGTGTCTCCCCCTCTTGCAGGATCCTGGGCCCAGTCTGTGCTGACTCAGCCATCCTCAGTGTCGGGGGCCCCGGGCGAGAGGGTCACCATCTCCTGCACTGGAAGCAGCACCAACATTGGGGGTGGTTACTATGTGCACTGGTACCAACAGCTCCCAGGAAAGGCCCCCAAACTCTTCATCTATGAGAGTAGCAAACGGCCCTCAGGGATTCCGGACCGATTCTCTGGCTCCAGGTCTGGCAGCTCAGCCTCCCTGACCATCACAGGGCTGCAGGCTGAGGACGAGGCCGACTATTTCTGCCAGTCCTATGACAAGAATCTGGATGCTTGCACAGTGCTGCAGGCCTGTGGGGAAGTGAGACAAAAACCCGCTGTCCCGCTACAGTTGGGCCCGGGGCAGCCCCATCCTCTGATGAGATGGCTGTGCCTTTGCTCGTGGCCCGAATCCGTGCTTTGAGGACCCCCCAGGGGACTGTGTCTGCACAACCTGTCCTTATCTTTTGACCAGCCCGTCAAGCCGCCCGTGGCAGCAGCACACGGTGTGCGTGTCTCAGCCTGAGCAGACCTGCCTGGGCGTCAGGGTGCACCTTCCTTTGGAGGCCAGGATGGGGCAGATCAGACCCAGGGCCCCTGAGTCCAGCGGTGCCTGCGTCAGAGCCCCTCAGGGAGGTCCCGTGTGTGTCTGTGACCTGAGGCTCCCCACACAGCCTGGGACCCCCATCCAGCCGGAGAGCAGGCGCCTGTGTGGCCTCTGCTTCTAGTGCTGCTGGCCCTTCCATTTCCTCTGCCAGGGGCCAGGTCCCAGGGCAGCCCGTGGAGCATGAATGGGCCTCCTTCCCTCTCCCCTCAGAGGCCCTCACAGCAGCCTCCTCCTGGACACAAAACCTTTCACGGAACGGGAGGCCCATCCCATCAGCGGGGACACTGAGCCCCTTGGCCCTGAGCCCCAGGTCTGAGCTGGGGACCATCTGTGGTCACTTCAGGCCTGAACTCCGACGAGGGCACCTGCACCTCTCTCAGGGTCAGTGACTGTGTCCAGGGCCTTCCCCAGCCGGGCCCCCTCCTCCCTGATGCTCAGGGGGAGCGGCTGAGGCCTTTGTGCACAGAGAGGCCCCCTGTCCCTGTGCCCGGCCCCGGGGTCTCAGGCCGCAGCGCCCACCGGGGTCCTTGGGCACAACCGCTGTCCCCCCCTCAGTGCTGAGCTCTGACGCTCACTCCTCCTGTGAGTCACTGGCGGCTCCTCTCGGGGACCCTGAGCCCTGAGGAGTGACGGCCACAGTGTGGCTCCTGGTCTTTGGGGCAATGACCCCCCCCTCAGGGGCTCCCATGCTGCTGTGGGACGCGTCGTACGTGTGGGGAGCGTGTCAGTCACCACGTCTGCCAGCTCCTCACCATCCCCTTTAGCTTCTGCCTCAAATGAGGAAACATGCACGAAAGGACAGGCAGGGAATTTAAAAAAAATATATAAGCACATTGTAGGACACCGAAGACAACGTTGGTCACAGAGAGCAGCACATACAACTGTTGGAACATAAAGGCTTTTCCAGAAATTTAAAAAAAACCCTTGAGCTACAGGCTCCACCAGTAAATGTGAAGCCAACCAAACTGTTGTTGGTTTTTATTTATTTTTAATGAATCACTAACTCAAATCAGATGACTATGATTTGATCCCTTACTTGGTTTAAAATGTTTGCTGAATGCTTCTCTTTTGAATATAATCCTGAGGGTATTTCTGGAAATTCCTCTCTGTCATTGACATGAACAGCCCCCAGGAACTCATCACACCTGAGTGGCTCCCTCACCTGAGACGTTGAATAGAGGCTCACTGTGTGCCGGGAGCCGGTCCATGCTTGCTGTTTCAAGGGACCTGGCATATATGGCATACTGTTCTTAATATGTTTGCTCACCTTCTTGGCACTACGTGTTTTAACCAAGGTCACCTCTCTGAGAAAGGTTGTTTCCCCAGGTAGGGATTTTCCCCTGAAGTTAGGGAGGGAATAAAACCCCTCAACTAAGTGCCAGGCGGGTAATTAATCACTTTAACTACTAACAATCATGCTTAAGCTACATAATCTTTACTCCCTGGAATGGAGATAAGAAACGCCCTAACCTTTGGAATAGAGATTGATAGGATTGAATCAACTGGTATAAATACAGATGTAACAAGACAGCAAGAGACAGAACTCAGAATCTAGAGACAGAAGACAGAGCTTAGAACACAGAACTTACAAGACAGAACTTCAGACAGAACTTAGAAGAGAGCCAGGAGGACAGAACCTACACAGAACCTGCAGACAGAGGAACTTCGCTGGAGAGAACATGGCGGGGGATCCTGGACTGAACCTGACTGCAGAGGTTGGCAAGAGAGCCTGACTGGAGCCTGGTGACAGAACCTGGCTGGAGAACCTGGACAGAGCCTGGCTGGGGAACCTAGCGAGGGAACATGGCTGCAGAGCTTCGCTGGAGATCCGAAGCAGAACCTCTCTGGAGATCCAGACCAGAACTTGGCTGGAGATCCGGGCTAGAGATCCTGGCTAGGCTGCTGATCAACTGAACACTGTCTCCGTGTCATTCCTTCTTCGCCGACTCCGTCCACACCTTTGGGGACCCCTGGACCCTCTGGGGTTGGACCCCGGCAACTGTGCATTTAATTTTGCAACGTTATTTACTGAAAAGAGAAATAATATTCATTTGTCATTTGTGAATGTTTAAGCTCATCACACAGACGCAGACCTGGGAGTGAGATGCTGCGGGATCAGCACAGAGATCCCATCGCAGTGTCTGGGCTCAGACCCTGGGTGTGGGAACAGGGACATGGACCTGGGAGCCCACAGCCAGCTGGGCTGTCAGGGCTTTGGGGCAGAGGAGGGTGTGTCCTCCCACCAGCAGGGGGCGCGGTGGGACTGCCCAGTGATCAGCACACAGCTGTTCAGTGAGACCTTCACACACAGGCACCTGCACTGTGGGCTCCCTGCTGTCCCTGGTGGCTTGGCAGCGCCCCCTGAGCAACAGCCTCTGTGCTGTCTCAGCAGGTGCTTCCCCCCAGGGCCCCCCAAGGGGTGAGCCCACCTCCATGCCCCTCAGTCTGGGGTGTGAGCTGAGCTCCAGCCCCAGGGCCCAGGGAGGGGCTGGGCAGTCCCTGGAGGGACCCCCATTTGCATGGCAGGCCCTCCTCTGGCAGAGGGTGGGGGAGAAAAGGAGGCCTGGGCAGCCCAGCCCCACTGTGGGCTCAGGGCTGTGAGCACCATGGCCTGGACTCCTCTGCTCCTCGCGCTCCTCTCTCACTGCACAGGTAGGGACAGGCCTGGCACCCGGCTTCTTCCCTTCCTGCTCAGGCTCCTGGGAAACGTCCCCTGGTCCCTGCCCATCACTGACAGTGTCTGTGTCTGCAGGGTCCCTCTCCCAGCCGGTGCTGACTCAGCCGCCCTCCCTCTCTGCATCTCCGGGAGCCACAGCCAGACTCACCTGCACCCTGAGCAGTGGCATCAATGTTGGCAGCTACAGGATATACTGGTACCAGCAGAAGCCAGGGAGCCCTCCCCGGTACCTCCTGAACTACCACTCAGACTCAGATAAGGGCCAGGGCTCCGGGGTCCCCAGCCGCTTCTCTGGATCCAAAGACGCCTCGGCCAATGCGGGGCTCATGACCATCTCGGGGCTGCAGCCTGAGGACGAGGCCGACTATTACTGTATGATCTGGACCAGTAGTGCTTCTCACAGTGGCACACACAGATGGGGAAGTGGGACAAAAACCTCCACCTCCCAGAGTCTTGGGTCCCAACATGTGACCCTGTTAACATAGCTCCAATGTGCAAAACACACGGGAAGAACCTTCTGGTTTAAAATGAGTCACTTTCCATGTTTTCTCCCATGTCTCTGAGTCTCAGAAAAACAGAACCAACACCAAAACTGAATGGTCACTATGTCCCTGAAAGGTGGCCTGTCCTCCGTGGGTCAGAAGCCCAGGTCCCGGGCGATGGCTGTTTCTGACGTGAAATAAGGGAACAGCTTTGGAAACGGCTCCCAGAGCCCAGGACCCTCCCACCATGCGGCCTGTCCCCGGAGCACGGACTCCGCGCCCAGAGGTCAGAGCAGGGACCCCTCAGTCCCCGGCTCCTCGCCCAAGGCCCCTGCCCAGCCCTGTGCCCACGGACCGGCTCTCAGCTGCGAGGGGCGGGGGAGCCTCGGGCCCAGGAGGAAGCCCCGGCACAGGGCTGGCCGTCACCTCTGCTGGACCCTGACCTTCAGGGCCACTGGGGAGAGGGGCGGTCAGAGGGAAACGGGTGGCCGGGGCCCCGGGACCCTCTTTGGGTCTCGACAGGTGAGCGAGCTGGACGGTGGCCGGATGCTGAGCTGCTCCAGGAAGGAGGCGGGCACCGGGGTCTGTGGGGGAGACGCTCTCACAGCTGACGCCACTCGGGCCCATGGGGCTCCCGGGAGTGGGGTTCCCTGAGCCTCAGGCTCTGACTGTGTCCTCTCCTCTCACCCCCCGGGCTTTCCTACCCCCAGGGTGTGGGTGGCTGTGGGCCATGGGGAGCAGGCCTTCCCAACGGGTGCCTGTCCCTCCCGCTGGGAAGCTGTTGATGAGCCCAGGTCCCAGGTCACCTTCTCCTGAACCTGGGTCAGCAGACACACTGACCGTTCCCATAGCAACGGTCCCCACAGCTCCCAGGCTGAGCGCCTACCGGAACTTGTGACCTAGGACAGAGGTGATTGACAGTCCACAGGTCAGCCCTCTTCACTTGCTCTTCATTTGTGCACATGGCTTCTTTTTTTAATACATATTTTTCATGTATTTTTAAAAAAATATATTTTCTATTTCAGAGATGAAGGGAGAGGGAGAGAGAAATAGAAACATCAATGATGAGTCAATGATCGCCTTCCTCCTGCATGCCCCACAATGGGAATGGGGCCTGCAACCGGGACTTGTGCCCTGACCAGAACTTGAACTGTGACCCCTGGTTTCTGGGTTGATGCTCAACCACTGAGCCCTACCAGCCAGGCTTACACAGCCTCTGTGACCATCCCTGGTCTCTGGCCTGAGGAGGAGGTGGCCAATCGCTGTCACGTGACTTATTAAACCCGCTCCCAGGAGGAGCTCCAGTTCTGGGGCGGGTGAGTAGGCACCTGCCCTCCTCTCCTGCAGGACCAGCTCACCCTGTACCCGATTTCAAAAATATTACTGAGAGCCCTGGCCGGTTTGGCACAGTGGATAGAGCCTCGACCTCCTGACTGAAGGGTCCCGGGTTTGATTCTGGTCAAGGCACAGGCCCGGGTGAAGGCTCCATCCTCCGTAAGGGGCATGCAGGAGGCAGCCGATCAACCATTCGCTGTAATCACTGATGTTTCTATCTTCATCCGACTCTCTCAAATCAACAAAAATGTATTTATATTAAAAAAAGGGAGAATGAAAGGCACCCAGAGGCTCCTCATAGCATCTTCTAAATGTCCAGATTTTGTGTAAATTACCCCTCATTATGTCAAAAACCAGGAAGTTAAACACGTGAAGGAGGAAAGAGAATCTACTGACACCAACACTGAGGCGACCCAGAGGAGGGGGTTCTGGGGCGGATATAATGAGCAGCAGCACACGCTTCTTAGTCCAAAGGAAGAAGAGACACCCAGGATTTAATAGACTCTGTGAACACAGCCAAAGGGCAATTATAGAACCAAAAACAAAATAGAGGAAAACAGAGGGGAACCTCTCTGGACGGAGTCAGAAGGAGGAAATACCTGGTTTTATTGTTTGTTTGTTTGTTTGAAGTGGCCATCATTCATTCCTTCTGTAGTTCCCACCACCATGACTATTCCCTAGGGCGTCACCAGGGGGCGCTGTGGCTCTTCTCAGAGCTGCAAGGCCTGAAGCCAACTCACATGGTTCTGAGTGGGCCCTGCGCCCATGCCCATGGCCTGGGTGTGAGGTGACAGCAGGTGCTTCCCCTCCAGGGACAGACTCAGAGCCACAGCCTCCCCAGCCTCCTCCTCACAGTGAAGCTTCAGACGGGGCCCAGGACCCAGCACAGGAGGGTCCTGTGGGCTCACATTTGCATAATGACCAGCAAACACCCCCTGTGCCCAGGAGGCCGGGAGGAGATAAAGGGACACCCGTGACCAGCACCTGCCAGAGACCAAGGCACCTTGGAAAGCCTCCACCATGAGCTGGACTGCCCTCCTCCTACTCCTCGCCCTCTGCCCAGGTTCAAGGCCACTTCAGAGACCAGTCTTTGGAGGGGCCCTCGATTTCTGTTCCTTATCCCTGACATGTGTCTGCTTCTATTTCAGGGTCCAGGTCTCAGGCTGTGGTCACTCAGAAGCCCTCAGAGAGCGTGGTCCCAGGCGTGACAGTCACTCTCACCTGCAGCACTAACACTGGAGAGGTCACCAGCGGTCACTACCCGTACTGGATCCAGCAGAAGCCGGGCCAGGTCCCCAGGACACTCATTTATGACACAAGCAATAAACTCTCCTGGACGCCGGCCCGGTTCTCAGGCTCCATCCAAGGGGGCAAAGCTGCCCTGACCCTCTCAGGGGCGCAGCCTGAGGATGAGGCCGAGTACTACTGCGCTCTGGCCTACAGCAGGCATCCCCACAGTGACAGGCGCGGGTGGGGAAGTGGGACAAATACACAAGGCTCAGTGCACCCTCTGCTTCTGGGGCCCCGTCTGCTGTTCACGGGGCTGCGTCCCTCTGGGGTGGCTCTGAGGGCTGTTCTCTGAGGCCCCAGACCAGGCAGTCTCATTAATTTTTCTCAGCTGTGATCATTTTATAAAAACAAGAGCCAATATGACCAACAGTTTCACAGGAAATGGACAGGGGCAGCAGAAGGAAAAGTCACACTCACACTCACACGCACAGTCAAGGGTGAGTTTCACTGGCCGGCATTTAATAATCAAGATAAAACTTAACAATATAGCAGAACAACAGGAGAGATGGAGCCACTTTGAAATAGAGTTGGGGCCTCCATCGCAGCATAATTTTTTGCCCGTCTTCCCTTCACACCCGTGTGAGGTTGGGGGGCAGGACCCTGTAGGGGGGTCACAGCACTGTGTCTTCCAAAACCCGGTCCCTCTGCCCCAGAGCAGGTTCCCACAGACTCTCTGAGGCCTGGGCGCGTGACCCGCGGGCAAAGCTGTGAGGACAGAATCAGGGACCGAGCCCCAAGCTGAGACCATGTCAGGGTTGGACGGAGCCTCCAGACACTGGAAAGTGACAAGAGAGCACCTATTGGAGCCCCCCTGGGAGCGCGGGCCTGCCAGGACCTTGACATCAGACTTGAACCCCTCCCCCTGAGAGGGACCCTCTCCCTGGCTCTGAGGAGCTCAGTCTGTGGGCCTTTGTGGCAGCGTCTCCAGGTCACAGCCCGTCAGGACAGTCCATCCTGCTCAGCCTGGGGGTGAGCTGAGCTGCAGCCCCAGGGCTCAGGGGGCAGTCAGTCCCTGGAGGGACCACATCTGCAGGGAGGGTCCCTCCTCTGGCCGAGGGCGGGAGGGAAGGAGGCCTGGCAGCCACAGTGCCTGGCCCTGGCCTGGGGACCCTCCTTGAGCTCGGCCACCTGCTCAAAGCAGGGATTTGCTCTTTCTCCTGAGACATCGCCAGGGACCTCTGAGCTCCCAGGAGCGGGAACTGGGGTCCATCCCCTGCTGACCCCGTGGCTGGGAGGTGTGGGTCCAGATCAGAGCAAACACAGACAGGAAGTTCCCCTAATGTGCTCCTGAGCCTCCCTCTGCCCCACCCTCCCCACTAGTGCATTTGGGTCTGGAAACCCAGAAGGGCAACCTGCAAGGTAGGTCCTGCCTCACCATGACCAGCTCTGACCCCTGACATCCCCATTGTCCTGACACATTCAGGTCCCATAAAAGCCACAGCCACTGCCATCAGGGGGCAGTGACCTGAAGTCCAGTTCCCCCAGGAAAGTGAGAAACAGCCCCAACCCCACAGCCTGGCCTCCCTTTCCCAGAGGGAGGACCTGGGAGGCAGGCTCATGGCTGCCATGGAGACGCTGACCCCCTCTCCTTGGAGCCTCTGCCTCCGCATTTCTACCTCAAGGAGGACAGGCCCAGAGGCCCCATCTGTGACCTCTGACCCCACACCCCATGGTGAATCTCCTTCTGCTTCCATCCCCAAAAGTGCTCCCTCAGGTCTCTTTGATTCATCCCTTAGGATCCCCCCTCACAGGCCCTGGTCCCGGTGGTGCTGTCACTGTCCCTTCCCTTCTGTATCCAGGGAGCTGGGGTCACAGTGACTCAGTCAGACAGTCAGACACCAGACTCTCCTATGGACAGAAAACAGGCGAGTGGGAAATATTATATTCAATGTCCCTGTTAATGAAGTTGCCGGTTAATAGGTGACCCTTGATTGAAAAGCATGTGTAAAAACACAATATGTATAATCTAGTGAACAAAAGGGTAGGATATTGAAAAAATAATATTCTCGTACTAGAAAGAGAGTGATTAATTTCTAACAAGGGAGGGAGATATTAAGGAAAACTGTGCCCTGAAAATTAGGGACCTTGCCTCCTGGGGACAGTCACTGCTCTGGCCCTGATCCTGGGAGGAAAGTTCTGTAAGTGACACCAGCTCAGTTCTGACCCCAAACGACCAGGAGACCCGCCTAGACTCCCAGGAGGAGGCGGAGGGGACATAGAGAGAGTCCTGAGGGGATGAGGAGGCCACCTCAGGGGGCACCTGGACGCCCTGAGCCAGGGGGTCAGAGCACAGAGCTGGGGGGAGGCAGGACCTGTCCCTCATGGGCTCAGTCAGCAGGGGACACAGTGGTGCATCCAGGCCTGGGCACCAGGGGGCGCTCAGGGGCTGCTGCTGAAGGGCTGGGCTCATCAGAGCTGCAACCTGTCCCCTGGCCCTGCCTGGTGCCCTGTGCTCAGGGCTCACAGCTGTGACCTGCCTCCCCCTGGACCCCACACAGCCCCACCTCTGCCCTCACCCTGCCTTCCTCAGGCACAGGGACCAGACCCAGGGCCCAGGGAGGGATCAAAACCAGGGGGGTCTCATTTGCATGAGTGGACCCTCCCTCCCGCAGACTATGAAGAGGGGAAGGGAGAGGTGTGGGGAGCTCTGCTTCAGCTGTGGGGCCTCAGGAGGCAGGACTCAGGGATGACCTCCACCATGGCCTGGGCCCCTCTCCTCCTCACCCTCCTGGCTCACTGCACAGGTGACTGGATCAGGGGACAGGGAAAGGGGCCTTGGGAAGACACATGGGCCCTGCGTCCTCCTCTTGTCTCTAGACCCAGACTCACCATCTCTGTGTCTCCCCCTCTTGCAGGATCCTGGGCCCAGTCTGTGCTGACTCAGCCATCCTCAGTGTCGGGGGCCCCGGGCGAGAGGGTCACCATCTCCTGCACTGGAAGCAGCACCAACATTGGGGGTGGTTACTATGTGTCCTGGTACCAGCAGCTCCCAGGAAAGGCCCCCAAACTCCTCATCTATCAGAGTAGCAAACGACCCTCAGGGATTCCGGACCGATTCTCTGGCTCCAGGTCTGGCAGCTCAGGCTCCCTGACCATCTCGGGGCTGCAGGCTGAGGACGAGGCCGATTATTTCTGCCAGTCCTATGACAAGAATCTGGATGCTCGCACAGTGCTGCAGGCCTGTGGGGAAGTGAGACAAAAACCCGCTGTCCCGCTACAGTTGGGCCCGGGGCAGCCCCATCCTCTGATGAGATGGCTGTGCCTTTGCTCGTGGCCCGAATCCGTGCTTTGAGGACCCCCCAGGGGACTGTGTCTGCACAACCTGTCCTTATCTTTTGACCAGCCCGTCAAGCCGCCCGTGGCAGCAGCACACGGTGTGCGTGTCTCAGCCTGAGCAGACCTGCCTGGGCGTCAGGGTGCACCTTCCTTTGGAGGCCAGGATGGGGCAGATCAGACCCAGGGCCCCTGAGTCCAGCTGTGCCTGCGTCAGAGCCCCTCAGGGAGGTCCCGTGTGTGTCTGTGACCTGAGGCTCCCCACACAGCCTGGGACCCCCATCCAGCCGGAGAGCAGGCGCCTGTGTGGCCTCTGCTTCTAGTGCTGCTGGCCCTTCCATTTCCTCTGCCAGGGGCCAGGTCCCAGGGCAGCCCCTGGAGCATGAATGGGCCTCCTTCCCTCTCCCCTCAGAGGCCCTCACAGCAGCCTCCTCCTGGACACAAAACCTTTCACGGAACGGGAGGCCCATCCCATCAGCGGGGACACTGAGCCCCTTGGCCCTGAGCCCCGGGTCTGAGCTGGGGGACCATCTGTGGTCACTTCAGGCCTGAACTCCGACGAGGGCACCTGCACCTCTATCAGGGTCAGTGACTGTGTCCAGGGCCTTCCCCAGCCGGGCCCTCTCCTCCCTGATGCTCAGGGGGAGCGGCTGAGGCCTTTGTGCACAGAGAGGCCCCCTGTCCCTGCTGCCCCGGCCCCGGGGTCTCAGGCCGCAGCGCCCACCGGGGTCCTGGGAACAACCGCTGTCCCCCCCTCAGTGCTGAGCTCTGACGCTCACTCCTCCTATGAGTCACTGGCGGCTCCTCTCGGGGCCCCTGAGCCCTGAGGAGTGACGGCCACAGTGTGGCTCCTGGTCTTTGGGGCAATGCCCCCCCCCTCAGGAGCTCACATGCTGCTGTGGGACGCGTCAAATGTGTGGGGAGCGTGTCAGTCACCACGTCTGCCAGCTCCTCACCATCGCCTTCAGCTTGTGCCTCAAACGAGGAAACATGCACGAAAGGACAGGCAGGGAATTTAAAAAAAATATATAAGCACACTGTAGGACACCGAAGACAACGTTGGTCACAGAGAGCAGCACATACAACTGTTGGAACATAAAGGCTTTTCCAGAAATTTAAAAAAAACCCTTGAGCTACAGGCTCCACCAGTAAATGTGAAGCCAACCAAACTGTTGTTGGTTTTTATTTATTTTTAATGAATCACTAACTCAAATCAGATGACTATGATTTGATCCCTTACTTGGTTTAAAATGTTTGCTGAATGCTTCTCTTTTGAATATAATCCTGAGGGTATTTCTGGAAATTCCTCTCTGTCATTGACATGAACAGCCCCCAGGAACTCATCACACCTGAGTGGCTCCCTCACCTGAGACGTTGAATAGAGGCTCACTGTGTGCCGGGAGCCGGTCCATGCTTGCTGTTTCAAGGGACCTGGCATATATGGCATACTGTTCTTAATATGTTTGCTCACCTTCTTGGCACTACGTGTTTTAACCAAGGTCACCTCTCTGAGAAAGGTTGTTTCCCCAGGTAGGGATTTTCCCCTGAAGTTAGGGAGGGAATAAAACCCCTCAACTAAGTGCCAGGCGGGTAATTAATCACTTTAACTACTAACAATCATGCTTAAGCTACATAATCTTTACTCCCTGGAATGGAGATAAGAAACGCCCTAACCTTTGGAATAGAGATTGATAGGATTGAATCAACTGGTATAAATACAGATGTAACAAGACAGCAAGAGACAGAACTCAGAATCTAGAGACAGAAGACAGAGCTTAGAACACAGAACTTACAAGACAGAACTTCAGACAGAACTTAGAAGAGAGCCAGGAGGACAGAACCTACACAGAACCTGCAGACAGAGGAACTTCGCTGGAGAGAACATGGCGGGGGATCCTGGACTGAACCTGACTGCAGAGGTTGGCAAGAGAGCCTGACTGGAGCCTGGTGACAGAACCTGGCTGGAGAACCTGGACAGAGCCTGGCTGGGGAACCTAGCGAGGGAACATGGCTGCAGAGCTTCGCTGGAGATCCGAAGCAGAACCTCTCTGGAGATCCAGACCAGAACTTGGCTGGAGATCCGGGCTAGAGATCCTGGCTAGGCTGCTGATCAACTGAACACTGTCTCCGTGTCATTCCTTCTTCGCCGACTCCGTCCACACCTTTGGGGACCCCTGGACCCTCTGGGGTTGGACCCCGGCAACTGTGCATTTAATTTTGCAACGTTATTTACTGAAAAGAGAAATAATATTCATTTGTCATTTGTGAATGTTTAAGCTCATCACACAGACGCAGACCTGGGAGTGAGATGCTGCGGGATCAGCACAGAGATCCCATCGCAGTGTCTGGGCTCAGACCCTGGGTGTGGGAACAGGGACATGGACCTGGGAGCCCACAGCCAGCTGGGCTGTCAGGGCTTTGGGGCAGAGGAGGGTGTGTCCTCCCACCAGCAGGGGGCGCGGTGGGACTGCCCAGTGATCAGCACACAGCTGTTCAGTGAGACCTTCACACACAGGCACCTGCACTGTGGGCTCCCTGCTGTCCCTGGTGGCCTGGCAGCGCCCCCTGAGCAGGCACCTGTGTGTTGTCTCAGCAGGTGCTTCCTCCCAGGGCCCCCCAAGGGGTGAGCCCACCTCCATGCCCCTCAGTCTGGGGTGTGAGCTGAGCTGCAGCCCCAGGGCCCAGGGAGGGGCTGGGCAGTCCCTGGAGGGACTCTCATTTGCATGGCAGCCCCTCCTCTGGCAGAGGGTGGGGGAGAAAAGGAGGCCTGGACAGCCCAGCCCCACTGTGGGCTCAGGGCTGTGAGCACCATGGCCTGGACTCCTCTGCTCCTCGCGCTCCTCTCTCACTGCACAGGTAGGGACAGGCCTGGCACCCGGCTTCTTCCCTTCCTGCTCAGTATCCTGGGAAACGTCCCCTGGTCCCTGCCCATCACTGACAGTGTCTGTGTCTGCAGGGTCCCTCTCCCAGCCGGTGCTGACTCAGCCGCCCTCCCTCTCTGCATCTCCCGGAGCCACAGC
Source organism: Myotis daubentonii (assembly GCF_963259705.1). Classification (NCBI taxonomy): domain Eukaryota; kingdom Metazoa; phylum Chordata; class Mammalia; order Chiroptera; family Vespertilionidae; genus Myotis; species Myotis daubentonii. The sequence goes on from NC_081858.1 coordinate 27,129,022, forward strand.
CAGACTCACCTGCACCCTGAGCAGTGGCATCAATGTTGGCAGCTACAGGATATACTGGTACCAGCAGAAGCCAGGGAGCCCTCCCCGGTACCTCCTGAACTACCACTCAGACTCAGATAAGGGCCAGGGCTCCGGGGTCCCCAGCCGCTTCTCTGGATCCAAAGACGCCTCGGCCAATGCGGGGCTCATGACCATCTCGGGGCTGCAGCCTGAGGACGAGGCTGACTATTACTGTGCGATCTGGCACAATAGTGCTTCTCACAGTGACACACACAGATGGGGAAGTGGGACAAAAACCTCCACCTCCCAGAGTCTTGGGTCCCAACATGTGACCCTGTTAACATAGCTCCAATGTGCAAAACACACGGGAAGAACCTTCTGGTTTAAAATGAGTCACTTTCCATGTTTTCTCCCATGTCTCTGAGTCTCAGAAAAACAGAACCAACACCAAAACTGAATGGTCACTATGTCCCTGAAAGGTGGCCTGTCCTCCGTGGGTCAGAAGCCCAGGTCCCGGGCGATGGCTGTTTCTGACGTGAAATAAGGGAACAGCTTTGGAAACGGCTCCCAGAGCCCAGGACCCTCCCACCATGCGGCCTGTCCCCGGAGCACGGACTCCGCGCCCAGAGGTCAGAGCAGGGACCCCTCAGTCCCCGGCTCCTCGCCCAAGGCCCCTGCCCAGCCCTGTGCCCACGGACCGGCTCTCAGCTGCGAGGGGCGGGGGAGCCTCGGGCCCAGGAGGAAGCCCCGGCACAGGGCTGGCCGTCACCTCTGCTGGACCCTGACCTTCAGGGCCACTGGGGAGAGGGGCGGTCAGAGGGAAACGGGTGGCCGGGGCCCAGGAACCCTCTTTGGGTCTCGACGGGGTGAGCGAGCTGGATGTGGCTGGTGCTGAGCTGCTCCAGGAAGGAGGCGGGCGCCGGGGTCTGTGGGGAGACGCTCTCACAGCTGACGCCACTCGGGCCCATGGGGCTCCCGGGAGTGGGGTTCCCTGAGCCTCAGGCTCTGACTGTGTCCTCTCCTCTCACCCCCCGGGCTTTCCTACCCCCAGGGTGTGGGTGGCTGTGGGCCATGGGGAGCAGGCCTTCCCAACGGGTGCCTGTCCCTCCCGCTGGGAAGCTGTTGATGAGCCCAGGTCCCAGGTCACCTTCTCCTGAACCTGGGTCAGCAGACACACTGCCCGTTCCCATAGCAACGCTCCCCACAGCTCCCAGGCAGAGCGCCTACCGGACCTTGGGACCTAGGACAGAGGTGATTGACAGGCTGGGGTCCGCCCTCTTCCCGCTCTCCTGGCTTCTCACTGGGCCCTGTGACCAGCCCTGCTCTGTGGCCTGAGGAGGAGGCTGCCTGTCCCTGTCACGTGACTTCATCAACCCGCTGCCACACGGAGCTGCCAGCCCGGGGCCAGCTGAGGGGCATCTGCCCTCCTCTCCTGCAGGACCAGCTCACCCTGCACCCGATTTCAAAGATACGACTGAGAGCCCTGGCCGGTTGGGCTCAGTGGGTAGCGCCTCAGCCTCCAGACTGAAGGGTCCGGGTTTGATTCTGATCAAGGCTCATGCCCGGGTTCAATGCTCCATCCCCAGTAGGGGGCGCGCAGGAGCCAGTCGCTCAATATTCTGTCTCATCATTAATGTTTCAATCTCTCTCTCCCTCTCCCTTCCTCTCTGAAATCAGTAAAAACATTTTTTAAAAAAGGGAGAGTTGGAGAGAACCAAGATGGCGGCATAGGTTAACGCCGGAGTTTGCTGCTTTGAACAACTACTTCAAAAGTGAAACCAAAAAACGGAAGGGACATCACCCAGAACCACAGGAACGCTGGCTGAGTGGAAGTCCTACAACTAGGAGGAAAGAGAAACGCACACGGACACTCAGAGGAGGCGCAGTGCTGAAGTCAAATTCTGAGGTGCGGACTGCGCGGAGCGGGCTGGCGGCGGAGGGCGCGGCTGTTGTTTTCAATCGGGAGGGAGTCGCAGACTCTGAGCTCCAGATACAGGCGAGTCTTTAGGGACCCAGACTCAGGCGGGAGAAGCGGGACTGTCTGGCTTCGGTCAGAGCGAGTGCAGCTTTCTCTCCGAGCTTTGCAGCGGGTGCTGGGACTCAGAGAGGCAGAGCCCCTGGGGACAGGACTGAGAGCCGCCATAACTGCTCTCTCCGGCCCACGCTGTTGATCCTGTTCGACCTGCCCTGCCCAAGCCCTACACAGAGGCATTTGCCGGATAGCCTCAGGCAAAGGCTAGATTAGCACCTCCCTAGAGGACAGAAGTTCTCTCACCGCTGACACAGCTGAATCTCATAGCCACTTGGCCTGGAGGTCAAACCCTCCATGGAATTAGCTACAGCAATCAAGATTTATCTATAAGACTGCGAACAAAGACCACTAGGGGGTGCACCAAGGAAGCATAACAAAATGCGGAGACAAAGAAACAGGACAAAATTGTCAATGGAAGAAATAGAGTTCAGAACCACACTTTTAAGGTCTCTCAAGAACTGTTTAGAAGCTGTTGATAAACTTAATGAGATCTACACGAAAACTAATAAGACCCTCGATCTTATATTGGGGAACCAACTAGAAATTAAGCACACACGGACTGAAATAACGAATATTATACAGACGCCCGACAGCAGACCAGAGGAGCGCAAGAATCAAGTCAATGATTTGAAATGCGAGGAAGCAAAAAGCATCCAACCGGAAAAGCAAAATGAAAAAAGAATCCAAAAATGCGAGGATAGTGTAAGGAGCCTCTGGGACAGCTTCAAGCGTACCAACATCAGAATTATAGGGGTGCCAGAAGATGAGAGAGAGCAAGATATTGAAAACCTATTTGAAGAAATAATGACAGAAAACTTCCCCCACCTGGTGAAAGAAATGGACTTACAGGTCCAAGAAGCGCGGAGAACCCCAAACAAAAGGAATCCAAAGAGGACCACACCAAGACACATCATAATTAAAATGCCAAGAGCAAAAGATAAAGAGAGAATCTTAAAAACAGCAAGAGAAAGAAACTCAGTTACCTACAAGGGAATACCCATACGACTGTCAGCTGATTTCTCAACAGAAACTTTGCAGGCCAGAAGGGAGTGGCAAGAAATATTCAAAGTGATGAATACCAAGAACCTACAACCAAGATTACTTTATCCAGCAAAGCTATCATTCAGAATTGAAGGTCAGATAAAGAGCTTCACAGATAAGGAAAAGCTAAAGGAGTTCATCACCACCAAACCAGGATTATATGAAATGCTGAATGGTATCCTTTAAGAAGAGGAAGAGGAAGAAAAAGGTAAAGATACAAATTATGAACAACAAATATGCATCTATCAACAAGTGAATCTAAGAATCAAGTGAATAAATAATCTGATGAACAGAATAAACTGTTGATTATAATAGAATCAGGGACATAGAAAGGGAATGGACTGACTATTCTTGGGGGGGAAAGGGGTGTGGGAGATGTGGGAAGAGACTGGACAAAAATCGTGCACCTATGGGTGAGGACAGTGGGTGGGGAGTGAGGGCGGAGGGTAGGGCGGGAACTGGGAGGAGGGGAGTTATGGGGGGGAAAAAAAGGAACAAATGTAATAATCTGAACAATAAAGATTTAATTAAAAAAAAAAAAAGGGAGAGGGCAAAGGACCCAGAGGCTTCTCACATCATCTCCAAAATGTGTGGATTCTGTATAAATTACTCCTCGTTATGTCCGGAACCAGGAGGTTAAAAGCCTGAAGGTGAAAAGAGAATCTACTGACACCAGCCCTGGGGTGGCCCAGAGGAGCGGGTTCTGGGCGGATACATGAGGACAGGGCCCCACAGTCCACGGAGGAGCAGCACACGCTTCTTAGTCCAAAGGGAAGAAGAGACACCCAGGATTCAATAGGCTCTGTGAACACAGCCAAAGGGCAGTTATAGAACCAAAGACAAAACGGGGGGAAGCTCTCTGCAGGGAGTCAGAAGGAGGAAATACCTGGTTGGTTGGTTTGTTTGAAGGGGCATCAGTCCTTGTGTAGTCCCACCACCATGACTATTCCCAGGCCCTCTCCTTGGAGCCTCTGCCTTGCCCGCCCTCCCTCAGGGGGGACAGGCCCTGAGGCCCCCCACTCACCCTCTGACCCCACACCCCACGGTGCATCTCCTTCTGCTTCCATCCCCAAAAGTGCTCCCCCAGGTCACCTTGTGGTCATCGCTTAGTATCCCCTCCTCACAGGCCCTGGTCCCGGTGGTGCTGTCACTGTCCCTTCCCCTCCTGTGTCCAGGGAGCTGGGGTCACAGTGAGTCTCAGTCAGACAATCAGATATCAGACTCCCTTACGGACAGAAAACAGACGAGTGGGAAATATTATATTCAATGTCCCTATCAATGAAGATGCCAGTTACTAGGTAAACCTTGACCGAAAAGCGTGTGTAGAAACACAATATGTATAATCTACTGGACAAAAGGGAAGGACATTGAGAGAATAATATTTGTGTGCTGGGAAGAGAGTGATTAATTTCTAACAGGGAGGAATTACATAAGAGTCTCATGCTCTACCGACTGAGCTAGCTGGGCACCCAGTGGGAGAAATCACATAAAAAAATAAAACTGTGCCCTGAAAATTATGGAACTCACCTCCTGGGGACGGTCCCTGCTCTGGCCCTGATCCTGGGAGGAAAGTTCCCTAAGTGACACCAGCTCAGCTCTGACCATGAACAGCCAGGGAGACGGGCCCAGACTCCCAGGAGGAGGCGGAGGGGACATAGAGAGAGTCCTGAGGGGATGAGGAGGCCACCTCAGGGGGCACCTGGACGCCCTGAGCCAGGGGGTCAGAGCACAGAGCTGGGGGAGGCAGGACCTGTCCCTCATGGGCTCAGTCAGCAGGGGACACAGTGGTGCATCCAGGCCTGGGCACCAGGGGGCACTCAGGGGCTGCTGCTGAAGGGCTGGGCTCATCAGAGCTGCAACCTGTTCCCTGGCCCTGCCTGGTGCCCTGTGCTCAGGGCTCACAGCTGTGACCTGCCACCCCCTGGGCCCCACACAGCCCCACCCCTGCCCTCACCCTGTCATCCTCAGGCACAGGGACCCAAACCAGGGCCCAGGACCTAGGAAGGGATCAAAACCAGGGGGTCCTCATTTGCATGAGTGGGCCCTCCCTCCCCCAGACTATGAAGAGGGGAAGGGAGAGGTGTGGGGAGCTCTGCTTCAGCTGTGGGGCCTCAGGAGGCAGGACTCAGGGATGACCTCCACCATGGCCTGGGCCCCTCTCCTCCTCACCCTCCTGGCTCACTGCACAGGTGACTGGATGAGGGGACAGGGGAAGGGGCCTTGGGAAGACACATGGGCCCTGCTTCCTCCTCTTGTCTCTAGACCCAGACTCACCATCTCTGTGTCTCCCCCTCTTGCAGGATCCTGGGCCCAGTCTGTGCTGACTCAGCCGTCCTCAGTGTCGGGCTCCCCGGGCGACAGGGTCACCATCTCCTGCACTGGAAGCAGCTCCAACATTGGGGGTAATAATGTGCACTGGTACCAGCAGCTCCCAGGAAAGGCCCCCAAACTCCTCATCTATGGTACTAACAGTAGACCCTCAGGGATTCCGGACCGATTCTCTGGCTCCAAGTCTGGCAACTCGGCCTCCCTGACCATCACGGGGCTGCAGGCTGAGGACGAGGCCGTCTATTACTGCGACTCATGGGACGATAGTATCAATGGTCCCACAGTGCTGCAGGCCTGTGGGGAAGTGAGACAAAAACCCCTCTGGTCTGCGAGGGGGTGAGCTCTCCAGCAGCTGCCTGTTCAGCTCAGCCTGTGACCTGTGGCTTCTGCTTATTCCCTCGCTGACGCCCTGGGCCCAGGTTCATCCGGGGACCCTGCCTGGGGGTGAACGGTCCTCCCTCCCCTCCGGCCTCCATGTCACTCAGAGCAGCGCTTTCCCAGCTCAGGGTCCTGGAGGAAGGGAAGGCCTCTCCCCACCCATGGGCCCCGTTCCCTCCCCCTGGGCTGCACTCCCTGCGCCTGGGAGGCTGAGATGAGTGACAGCTGTCTGGCCCGCCCCTGCCTGGGGCTCAGCGCTGTGTGCTGTGCTGGAAGGACCCCTGGCCTCTTCCATCCCATCAGGATCTACTCCCTTTAAGCCGTGCAACTGATTTGCATTTGCTCTGTGATTTTAAGCACAAAAATCAGCAACTCACAGCTGTCACTATAGCAGATTGGGGGGTGCCATGTGGGCCCTGAAGGGGGTGGTCCCAGTGGGTGAAGGGTCCAGGAGGAGACACTTCCGGCTGTGACCACCTGGCTCTGGGAGTGTGGACAGCATGGGGACCCGGCAGGGAGCGCTGTCACACTGTGTCTGTGAAAGCAGCTGAGAGACTGGCTCTTACCTGTCCTCAGTACAAGAAATAGCAGAACTTGCAGCCACGTCTGATGGCTGAGGTCAAGGCAATGTATTCTGGGATGGCTTTGCAGTAGACACTGCACAGCGGCATTATGTCGTACACCTGACACTAATTAATGTCAATTACATCTCAATTAAAAAATAAATTAAAATAAATCTGAATCTTCTGTTTCCAAAAAACCAGCCCGTGGAAGTCTCTAGCAGCTTTATTAACCCCCTAGACCATTGGTTCTCAACCTTGGCTGCACATTCGAATCACCTGGGAATCTTGTTAAAATCCTGTACCGGCTGCTGGCTCCTTGGTCATTGCCCATCAGCTCATTCTGACCTGGAACCTCCGTACTGACATGTTACTTAGGACATCTGTGTCCACATCTAGCATGATTGTCCCGTCATTTTTAGTTTTCTATCATTTTCCAGAAGCATGTGTCGCTGTGACAACGGCTTTAAAACCAACAAGGACAGGTTACATCTTCTTAAATGTTTTAGAGAAATTTGGATGTAAATGAATTGGAACCATTTGATCTGCTGACCTGTACAGGGCCTGTGAAACGGTGCCTTTCCCAATTCCGGGAAGTCGTCCCTCAGCATTTTCTGTTTTATAAGAACATTGGGCTCTTACTTATTCCATCGTTGCTGCAGCCACACTTGTGTCTTCTAAGGAAAGTAAGCATGTTATCTATCTATCTATCTATCTATCTATCTATCTATCATCTATCTATCTATTTGTATAAAAGGCTACTATGCAAAGTGTCCCCTCGGGAGTTTGACCGGGAGCCTGGCAGTTCAATGGCTCCCTATGACATGCGCTGACCAACAATGGCCAATGTGGAACATGGCGAGCGAGCACAGGCAGGGCGCTGAGGGTGAGAAGGAAGGAGGAGGCCGGGAAGTGGGGAATCTGATTGGCCCTGATCACCAGCCAGGCCTAGGGACCCTACCGGTGCATGAATTTTGGGCACCTGTACTCTAATGTTTAAATAAAGGTTAGAAATCTTAGCATTTTCATGTTTTTATTTTTGCACATGTGACCAGCAGGCGGCACTGTGGGACTTCTCTGAGGTTCATGCAAGCTGCTCAGTGAGGACCATTTACTGACAGGAGCCCCATGGCCATGCTCTGTGCTCCCTGAAGGGAAAGCAGCAGCCACATCCTCTGAGCAGGGACCCTGGTGTGGTCCCAGCAGGTGCTTCCTCCCGGGGCCCCCAAGGGGTGAACCCACCTCCATGCTCCTCAGTCTGGGGTGTGAGCTGAGCTCCAGCCCCAGGGCCCAGAAAGGGGCTGGGCAGTCCCTGGAGGGACCCCCATTTGCATGGCAGCCCCTCCTCTGGCAGAGGGTGGGGGAGAAAAGGAGGCCTGGTCAGCCCAGCCCCACTGTGGGCTCAGGGCTGTGAGCACCATGGCCTGGACTCCTCTGCTCCTCGCGCTCCTCTCTCACTGCACAGGTAGGGACAGGCCTGGGACCAGGCTCCTTCCCTTCCTGCTCAGGCTCCTGGGAAACGTCCCCTGTTCCCTGCCCATCACTGACAGTGTCTGTGTCTGCAGGGTCCCTCTCCCAGATTGTGGTGACTCAGCCGCCCTCCCTCTCTGCATCTCCGGGAGCCACAGCCAGACTCACCTGCACCCTGAGCAGTGGCTCCAGTGTTGGCAGCTATGGCATTTCCTGGTTCCAGCAGAAGCCAGGGAGCCCTCCCCGGTACCTCCTATGGTATAAATCAGACTCAGATAAGCACCAGGGCTCCGGGGTCCCCAGCCGCTTCTCTGGATCCAAAGACGCCTCGGCCAATGCGGGGGTCCTGACCATCTCGGGGCTGCAGCCTGAGGACGAGGCCGACTATTACTGTAAATTATGGGACGGCAGCTCTTCGAGTCACACAGTGGTGCAGACCCACAGGGAAGTGAGACAAAAAACTCCTCTCCGCTCTCCTGGCCTGACCTTGGCCCCTGCTCCGGCTCCGCCCAGTTCTGGCTCAGCCGTGACTGTGCTGATAGGTGTCCATCCGGCACTGGGTGATGCTGGGACCCGGGGTCCGGACAGGGTCACAGCTTTGACGTCAGGTCAGCGTTTCCATTGATTTGTTGCTCATGGAATGTGTGCCAGGCTTACGGTCTCACAGGTAACATTCCTCAGGGATGAAGGTTCCCATGGAGACAATGGAGGAGGCTGAGTCACATTCATTCAGGTCGAGCTCAGCTCAGAGTTGAGGAGTGACTGAGAGAGGATCCTGGTCCGAGGGCTCATATATGAATTTTGCATTAAAACCCACCTACAGTAATGAAGTGTATTCTGTATAACAGCCGGGAACTATCAAAATGTGAAAATAACAACATCCCATCTGCAGCCACATGCATATGAGCTCCTCGAGGATAAAGCTGAGAGGAAAAATTAAAGCCGAGTGTGCGGAACGGAGAAGCGAACACCGTTTCTGCGACGGTGTGGCCTGTAGTGCCTGAGACAGACCTGAAGAGCCGGGACCCGGGCAGGGGGAGGGTCGCCCAGGGTTTCTCCCAACAATGATGACAGCATCACCCGCCGCCTTGTGAGGGCGACTCACATGGCTCCTCCTCGGTGTGAACTGACCGAGGGCCGCGTAGAGGTTTAAGCCTTGACCTTGGTCCAGAGGGTCCGACATGCGGAAGGCACCGCACAAGTGGCCGAAGCTAAAGGCGCCGCCAGGGCGGCCCTGATGCCTCGCCGCGGGGGAGCTGTGAACGCGTCCTGCTCGCAGCAGCCAGGCCCCTTAGTTCGCAGGAGCCGGTGCCTGAGGCCCCAGCCCATGGAGTGAGCGACTGCCTCTGTGCTGGGAGGTGACATCACAGGGATCCAAGGGCAAAGTCAGGGTGCCCTCTGGGAGGCTGGGGTGGGGAGGGCTGGCGGGCTCTGCATCAGGGACCAGTAGGGGGCAGGGTGCTGGGCCTGGTCCTCAGGCTGGACCCCTGAGAGGGTCAGGGCAGCTGTGCCTCCTGGATGGAGCCTGAGAACCTTGGGTTCCTGGGCGGGGGTCCAGGCGGTCTCTTGTTTCTGTCATAAGTCAGTGTCCTGGGGGCCCGGCCAGACTTCTGCTGGACCCCGTGTGGCTGCTGACTGCTGGGTTTTGATGCGTCACAGAATTCCAGGATGAAGTCATTCCGTGTTTATCACGAGGAGTTACATAGAGAACACGACCCGCCTTCCCAAGATGCTCGATAGAGACAGCCTCAGCCTGAAGGGCACCCAGAGGACCTGTGGACAGCAGGAGGACCTGAAGGGACAGGGACCGAGGTTTTGCAGGAACAGGGCAGCCAGGGCGCTGGGGGAGCTGGGCACGTGCAGGGCACCAGTTTGACATGAGGAAGGGCCAGCAGGCGGGGCTTCGAGGGGAGCTGAAGATTTGGGGGTGGAGGGGAGGAGCAGGGGGGCCTCACTGAGGGTTCTGGGCTGGGGGACCTGCCTGAGCAGAAGGGACCAGGCTCTAGTGTCTGAGGAGAGAGCGCCCGAGGGACGCGGTTTCCTGGTCACTGGCACCGACCAGCATCCCCGTGAGCCTCAGTGTGGGGACCGTGGGGGCATCTGCAGGTTGAGGCCGAGGCGGATTCGGGCGCAGGGAGGAGGCGTGGCTTCTGTGCTCACTGCCCAGGCTTCCCCACATCCGCACACACAGCACAAGCCACGTCCAGCTTCTTCCCCAAATGAGGAAACATGTCAGGAAATGCAGACGGGGATTTTAACGTATAAACATGTTAGCACCGCAAAGAGAAAATCGGTGCAAGACACACGTGACACAGGCCAGCAGAACACACAGATGGAAGAATATAAAGTCAGTTCCTGAAATTCAACAACTCCCACGTGCTGCGAGCTCCCCTGGTAAATGTGAAGCCGATGAAACTGTGTTACTTTTTAATGAATCCCTAACTCAGATCAGATGTGTATGAAACTGCAAATGCCTTAAAGGGTTTGAACTGTTTGCTGAATGGTCCTTCTATGAATGTGACCCTGAGGGTTTTTCTGGAAAGTTCCTCTCTCCTTCATTGACCTGAACAGCCCCCGGGAGCTCATCACACCTGAGCAGCTCCCTCACCTGTGACGCTGGACACGAGGCTCACTGTGCATGAATTTGTGCAGCATCTTCACTGGAAGAGAAACCACATTCATTTGTCATTTGTGACTGTTTGAGCTCATCACACAGGCGCGGACCTGGGAGTGAAACGCTGAGGGATCCGCACAGAGATCCCATCGCAGTGTCTGGGCTCAGACCTTGGGTGTGGGAACAGGGACAGGGACCTGGGAGCCCACAGCCAGCTGGGCTCTCAGGGCTTTGGGGCAGAGGAGGGTGTGTCCTCCCACCAGCAGGGGGCGCTGTGGGGCTGCCAGGCGATCAGCACACAGCTGTTCAGTGAGACCTTCACACACAGGCACCTGCACTGTGGGCTCCCTGCTGTCCTTGGGGGCCTGGCAGCGCCCCCTGAGCAGGCACCTGTGTGTGGTCTCAGCAGGTGCTTCCTCCCAGGGGCCCCCATGGGGTGAGCCCACCTCCATGCCCCTCAGTCTGGGGTGTGAGCTGAGCTCCAGCCCCAGGACCCAGGGAGGGGCTGGGCAGTCCCTGGTGGGACCCTCATTTGCATGGCAGCCCCTCCTCTGGCAGAGGGTGGGGGAGAAAAGGAGGCCTGGGAAGTGAGACAAAAACCTCCTCTCTGCTCTCCTGGCCTGACCTTGGCCCCTGCTGGTGGCTCCACCCAGTCGTGGCTCAGCCATGACTGTGCTGATAGGTGTCCCGCTGGCACCGGGTGATGCTTGGACCCGGGGTCCTGACAGTGTCACAGCTTTGACGTCAGGTCAGCGTTTCTAATGATTTGTTGCTCATGGAATGTGTGCCATGTTCACGTTCTCACAGGTAACATTCCTCAGGGATGAAGGTTCCCATGGAGACATTGGAGGAGGCTGATTCAGATTCATTCAGGACCCTGCCTGTGCACACGGGTCCCTGCATCTCCCCTGATCCTCCAGCTTCTCCAGGGACCGGGACCAGGACAGACAGCCCCGGCCAAGTGCCCCGGCCCAGGCAGCAGCACTGGGGAGAAAGGCGTCATTTTTATGCACCAGCACCGGTGACATCTCAGCAACACTCTGCCCCAATGACACAACCACATCCTCAGGACATGGGGGTCCTCAGCCCGGTCGCTGGGGCTCAGTGGTTGAGCGTCGACATGTGAACCAGGACGTCAGGGTTGTATCCCGGGTCAGGGGACATGCCCAGGTTACATGCACCTTCCCCAGTGGGGGTGTGCATGCGGCAGCCAGTCGATGATCCTCTGTCATCATTGATGCTTCTCTCTCTCTCTCTCTCTGCCTCTTCCTTCCTCTCTGAAATCAATAAAAATATATTTAAAAAAAGAAAGAAATGTTGGCTCTCTTTTTGATCCCATGTCAGCTAGCGCAGAGGCCCCTGTCACAGCTTGAGGATGAGGCTGAGCATCACTGACCAGCCCACCCCAGGGCCCCGCCCTCCTCCCAGCACAGCCCGGGGGTGTGAGTCCCCTTCCTGGGCTCCCAGTCTCTCCCGGGAGGTGCTGACTCCAGGTTGAATTATCATCATCATCATCGTTACATTTCAGAGGATCCTGTTCAGTGAGCACAAGAGAAATGAGTTGGTAGCTCATCCCCTTGCCGTCTCCCACCCACACCCCCGGGTCAGCAGGAGGTCACAGGTTCTGGCAGCTTCCCTGGGGGCAGGACAGACAGAGTAGAGCACAGCTGAGTCTGGAGGAGGAAGGTCACTGTCCTCACCCCCAGGTCAGGAGCGCCCTCTGCAGACTCGGGCGGGGAGGCCTGAGGGACACGATGGTGCCTGCAGGCCCTGCTCTGAGGGGAGGTCCATCCTGGAACCAGAAGGAAGATCTTCCGGGGCTTCCCCAGCGTTTCTCCAGGGGCCTGGACAGGAAGGCTGGTGTCTAAGGGTCTCACCGACATCCCATGGCTGTGTTCTTAAAGGGCCAGACCGAATATTACACAAATTACTGATTATTATTATTGATGGTTTCCTGTGACTTTTCCCCTCCATCGATCTGCCATGGCCCCCCCACACACATTCAGTGTCTTCAGCTCTTTGTGTGGCCATTGCGTGGGGACGACGAAGAGACTGCTCCCCCTAATCCCACACCCAGCTCATCACAGAGGGCCCAGCGCAGAAGGCACTGCATCATCAGCCAACAACCCCCCGTTCACGGGACGGATGAGCGAGTCCACAGAGACAGACTGAGTGAGTGACATGCGTGTCAGGAGCCCCTCCCGTCTGTGAAGAGGGAGGAGCCCAGGGCTGTGTCCCAGGCTCATGTCCCTTCTCAGCCCCCCGCCCTCAGGACCCTCAGCACCATGACCTCCCCTGAAGGCTGGGGCACAGCTGACTGTTTATGAACGAGTGAGGCCGCATCTCTAACTGCCTCCCAGACCAGCACCTCCCAGTCACGTCCGTGCTGGCACCTCCCAGGCTGGGCCCAGGAGTGAGACGCTGCAGTGAGCGCCAGCCTCTGTGCCAGTCAGACCAGATGTGGGAACAGACAGTGGCCTGGGAGCTGCAGACACCAGCTGGGCCCAGGGCTTTGGACCAGGGCGATGTAGTGTGTGCTGAGGCCAGCAGGGGGCGCTGTGGGATCGCCCTGTGGCCCCCACCCAGCTGCTCACTAAGGACTTTCCTTCCACTCACAGGAGCCTGGACCTGGGCGCTGGGCCCTGTGCGCCCTGATGGGGACCAGCTGTGTCTGTGCTGGCAGCGCCCCCTGAGCAACAGCCTCTGTGCTGTCTCAGCAGGTGCTTCCCCTCAGGGCCCCCCAAGGGGTGAGCCCACCTCCATGCCCCTCAGTCTGGGGTGTGAGCTGAGCTTCAGCCCCAGGGCCCAGGGAGGGGCTGGGCAGTCCCTGGACGGACCTCATTTGCATGGCAGCCCCTCCCCTGGCAGAGGGTGGGGAGAAAAGGAGGCCTGGGCAGCCCAGCCCCACTGTGGGCTCAGGGCTGTGAGCACCATGGCCTGGACTCCTCTGCTCCTCGCGCTCCTCTCTCACTGCACAGGTAGGGACAGGCCTGGCACCCGGCTTCTTCCCTTCCTGCTCAGGCTCCTGGGAAACTTCCCCTGGACCCTGCCCGTCACTGACAGTGTCTGTGTCTGCAGGGTCCCTCTCCCAGCCGGTGCTGACTCAGCCGCCCTCCCTCTCTGCATCTCCGGGAGCCACAGCCAGGCTCACCTGCACCCTCAGCAGTGGCTTCAATGTTGGCAACTACTGGATATCCTGGCACCAGCAGAAGCCAGGGAGCCCTCCCCGTTTCCTCCTGTCCTACTATTCAGACTCAGATAAGGGCCAGGGCTCTGGGGTCCCCAGCCGCTTCTCTGGATCCAAAGATGCCTCGGCCAATGTGGGGCTCCTGACCATCTCGGGGCTGCAGCCTGAGGACCAGGCTGAGTATTACTGTAACACGTGGGATGGCAGCTCTAACACTCACAGTGGTCCAGACCCACAGGGAAGTGAGACAAAAACCTCCTCTCCGCTCTCCTGGCCTGACCATGGCCCCTGCTGGTGGTGTCTAAATCCCTCAACGCCCTTAGGACACTCAGCATCACACATTTCACGTGAAGACTGGGTGTGAGCCACTTTTTATGAACGTGTGAGGCAGTATTTCTAATTGCCTCTCAGACCTTCACCTCCTTGTTAAGGGAGAAACCATGTAAGACCCGATCCTTATGGCTAAAGAGGGACCATTTGAGTGGTCACTCGCCCCAGAACCCTCCCGGTTACCCCATGTCCTTCCTCCTTTCCGCCCTCAGAGTGTTTTCTGGTCCAGAGTCCTGGAGACTCCCTGTGCCCAGCCGCGTGCAGCCCGCCTCCTCCTTCCCTCCTACATTGTTCTTTTCCAACCACGTGGCTTCGTACCTGCTGTGCTGCTCTCCCATCCCCACTGCTCCCCAACCCCCGGTCCCCTCCCGGTTGGAGAAGCCTTGCGTCCTATTGGGCCTCTTCTGCAGCGACTCCGCATAGAGAACAGAGTTTACTCACGTCTCTAGATGCACCATAAAGGCCTCCTCTGAGAGGAGACCAGCTCCCCAGTGTCCCAGATAGCGACACAGTCCCTCTTTCATGTGACTGATAGAGGCTGTTATGCTCAAAAGAGTGTTTATTTCTGGATGCCTTCCCACTCTCATGTGTAAGCCTCTACCAGCACAGAGAATCTACACTAATAAAAGAGAAAAATGGTAATTGGCGTACGATGCTACCCTTTTCATTGGCTAGTCAGGGCTATATGCAAATTAACTGCCAACTAAGATTGGCAGTTAACTGCCAACAAGATGGCGGTTAAGTTGCATATGTAGGCACAATGCAGGGAGGCGAAAGGGAAAGCAGGAAGAAGCCCCCTGCCACTGACAGTGATCGGAAACCCAGGGGGGAGCTAAGAGCTGGGGGGCATGATCAGAGAATCAGGTGCGTTTTCCGCCCTGGCCAGTGATAGCAGGAAGTAGGGGTGGAGCCAGCGATGGGAGCTGGGCACGGTTGAAGCTGGCAGTCCCAGGAGCTAGGGGTCCCTTGCCTGGGCCTAAAGCGAAGCCCACAATCACGGGGCCGCTGCAGCTGCGGGTCTCCGCTGCCCAGGCCGGACGCCTCAGCCAGAGGTGTTAGGCCTGGGCTGGGGTGGAGGCTGCAACCGCGGGGACCTGGGGGTCCCCTGCCCAGGCCTGACACCTCTGCCGGAGGCCTCAGGCCTGGTCAAGGGGCCGATCCGGTGATTGGTGATCGGAGGGTGATGAGGGTCAACTCCTCTGGCTGAGGCATCAGGCCTGGGTGGGGGGCAGAGTCGGGGATTGGGGGGATATGATGGTCCCCTTGGCCAGGCCTGAAGCCTGGGTCAGAGGCATCAGGCTTGGGCGGGGGGTGGAGCAAGCGATCAGAGGGAGATGGGGGTCCCCTGCCAGGCATGATTCCTGGGCCAGAGGCCTCAGGCCTGGGCGGGGGTCAGGGCCAGTGATCGGGGGGAGATGGGGGTCCCCTGTCTAAGCCTGACACCTCTGGCGGAGGGTCAGGGCTGGGCAAGGGGCCGATCAGGCGATTGGAGGGTGATGGTGGTCAATGCCTGAGGGCTCCCAGTATGTGAGAGGGGGCAGGCTGGGCTGAGGGACACCCCCCCCCCCCAGTGCACGAATTTCATGCACCGGGCCCCTTGTGTAATAATATTCTTTCAATCAGACCCAAGAACCTTCCTCACTGACCAATGCTGGTGACAGATTTCTGGGCATTTAGCCTCAGTTCCTGGAGGACACTGCGCCTGGGCACGTGACCAGCAGGTGGGGCTGTGGCTCTGCCCTGGGTTTGGCCTGGGGTTCCTCCCAGCTGGGGACGTCCTAGTGGCCTCTGGATTGGGAGAGTCCCTACAGCCAGACAATGAGGAAGGAAGGAAGGAAGGAAGGAAGGAAGGAAGGAAGGAAGGAAGGAAGGAAGGAAGGAAGGAAGGAAGGAAGGAAGGAAGGAAGGAAGGAGGGGTTCTTCTGTTTGTTTAAACAGAAAGGAGTGTCAGGGCTCCTGAGACCCAGGCCTATCGAGGAGTGTGACACAGGGAAAGGGAGCCCCACGCCGACATCACGGCACCGTCTACAGTCAGGAGGCTCGCTCCACTCCCCCTGGTCCCTGGGAGCCCCCGAAGCCCTCACTCTCTCCCACTCACTCACCTACATCAGGTCTCGGCGAGCTGTGAAGGCAGCGCAGAGGTAAATGGTCGCTACACTGGCCTTGAAGACACCACTGAGCCTGGTCCTGGAAATCTCCTCCCATCGTTTCCCTGAACAGCCCCTAGGAGCCCCTCAAGCCAGATGGACGAGTCATCACGTGGGACGTTGGATAAAGAGCTCACTGGGCATTAACGTGGCAGCACCTTCACTGGAACCGAAACCAAATTAATTTATCAGTCACGTCCGTGCTGGCACCTCCCAGGCTGGGCCCAGGAGTGAGACGCTGCAGTGAGCGCTGTGTCTGTGCCACTCAGACCAGGAACAGGGACAGTGGCCTGGGAGCTGCAGACACCAGCTGGGCCTCAGGCCTTTGGACCAGGGCGATGTAGTGTGTGCTGCGGCCAGCAGGGGGCGCTGTGGGATCGCCCTGTGGCCCCCACCCAGCTGCTCACTAAGGACTTTCCACTCACAGGAGCCTGGACCTGGGGGCTAGGCCCTGTGCGCCCTGATGGGGACCAGCTGTGTCTGTGCTGGCAGCGCCCCCTGAGCAACAGCCTCTGTGCTGTCTCAGCAGGTGCTTCCCCCCAGGCCCCCCCAAGGGGTGAGCCCACCTCCATGCCCCTCAGTCTGGGGTGTGAGCTGAGCTCCAGCCCCAGGGCCCAGGGAGGGGCTGGGCAGTCCCTGGAGGGACCCCCATTTGCATGGCAGCCCCTCCCCTGGCAGAGGGTGGGGGAGAAAAGGAGGCCTGGGCAGCCCAGCCCCACTGTGGGCTCAGGGCTGTGAGCACCATGGCCTGGACTCCTCTGCTCCTTGCGCTCCTCTCTCACTGCACAGGTAGGGACAGGCCTGGGACCCGGCTTACCCCCCAGCATCACTCCTCTCTAGCTCAGTGTCTTGAAAAACTTTCTTTGGGTCCCTGAGTCCTCACCCATGATTATCTGTGTTCACAGGGTCCCTTTCCCAGTTTGTGGTGACTCAGCCGCCCTCCCTCTCTGCATCTCAGGGAGCCACAGCCAGACTCACCTGCACCCTGAGCCGTGATGTCAGTATTGGTAACAAATATATATACTGGTTCCAGCAGAAGCCTGGGAGCCCTCCCCGGTACCTCCTGAGATATAACTCAGACTCAGATAAGAACCAGGGCTCCGGGGTCCCCAGCCGCTTCTCTGGATCTAAAGACACTTCGGCCAATGCAGGGCACCTGCTCATCTCGGGGCTGCAGCCTGAGGATGAGACGGACTATTACTGTCTGATCGGGCACAATAACACTTGTCACAGTGACACACACAGATGGGGAAGTGGGACAAAAACCTCTCCCTCCGCCCTAGCAGGTTTAGATCAGTGGATAGAGCTTCGGCCTGCAGACTGAAGGGTCCTGGTTTTGATTCCTGTCAAGGGCACGTACCTTGGTTGCAGGCTTCTATCCGACCCAGGCCCTGGTCGGGGCTCATGCAGGAGGCAACCCATCGATGTGTTTCTCTCACATCGATGTTTCTCTCTGTCTTTCCCTCTCTCTTCCACTCTTTCTAAAAATCAATGGAAAAAAACCCTCAGGTGAGGATTAAAAAAATAAACAATAAAACCAAAAAAACCTAGTTCTCCCAGAGTTTTGGGTTATGACAACTGAACATTTTAAAATAACCTGTGTATATGCAACTCTTTCCTGGAAGTCTCTTTCATCCGTGATGGGTCTACTCTCAGTGTTCTGTCCCACGCATCTCAAGGGCCAGAAGAACAGAAACACAACCAAAACCATCATAGTTAGGATGGCATGGAAATGCGGCCTGTTCTCTGTGAGGAGTAAAACTAGAGACTGAGGGCCAACCTTTCCCCCTTGAAATAAGGAACATTCGTTCTTTTCCCACCAAACCCCAGTTCTCATTCCCACCCCGGACCTAGGGTCCTGTTGGGTCTTCAAACTGAAAGCAGCAAGAATGCTCACCTGTCTAATTGTCTCACTGTCTTTGTCAGCCAATCAAAAGCCCGGAATTTGTACCATCTCCTCGTGCTCAGAGACCCCCTGGAATCACAGGGGAGGACGCTGTGAGGGCCAGAGAAGGGGTGGACAGTTTGTGTCACAGGGAATACAGGCTCCATAAAGCCCTGACTCACCACGCAATGGAATTAGAATAAAACGCACTGAGGAACTATGGAAGGAACTCACAGCCGGACAGCTCCCTTACGTACTCGTCACAGGCATCAGCAGGACAAGAAACCGCCCTGACCTGGACTTCAGTTGACACAGATCACCTGCTAAAAAAAAAAAAAAATTCCGTGAGAAAAATAATGTAATTATCGGGGTATGAAAATAGAAAGGAATTTTATTTTATTATTTTTTCAAAAATATTTTTTTATTGATTTCAGAGAGAAAGGGGGTGGGAGAGAGATGAAAACATCAATGATGAGAGAATCATTGATTGGCTGCTTTCTGCAAGCTCTCTACTGGGGATCCCACTGGGCGTGAGAATACACATGACTACAGATCCTTAAGAAAGAGCACTGAGCCTGGCCAGTGTGGCTCAGTGGTGGGGCATCAACCTCTGAACCAGGAGGTCAGGGTTCGATTCCGGATTCCCGGTCAGGGCACATGCCAAGGTTGCTGGCTCCATCCCGGGTAGGGGGCATGCAGGAGGCAGCTGACTGGTGATCCTCTCTCATCATTGGTGTTTCTGTTTCTCCCTCTCCCTTCCTCTCTGAAATCAATAAAAATTATATTTAAAAAAAAATCCAGGTGCAAAACCCAGAGCCCTCCCAGGAGGGCTGGGTGGAGGAAATGGGCTGGAGGACAGGTGCTCTGGGACCAGCAGGGGGCGCTGGTGCACTGGGACTGAGAGCTCAGGGCTCTGGGCCAGGCAGCTGGGAACACACTCTACTGGCCCCTGCACACTTGGGCAGGCAGGTCCTCACTCAAGTGTGACTTCCCTGCACCTGGGGCCCAGGAGCCACATGAGCCCTCAGCTCTGACACCCACACTTGTCTCCTATCCCAGCCCTCCCTCATGGATCCAATTTACAAAACAGACACAGGACACTAATAAGTTTGCTAGAAAAATGATCTCCGCTGCTCCATGCACACGGCAGAGGAGACACCTCAGAGGGGCTTTCTCAACGTCAGCAGTGAGGCCTCGGCACAGAGTCCCGGGGACTCCCCAGCACGGTCACGTGTCCTCCCCACCTCCTCACCCCTGAACCCCGAGTTTCCCCATGGGGAGATGAGAGAGTGAAAGGCTCGGGCGGTCCTCGCCCATCACTTCTGCCACCTTCTGACCTGCCATCCAGGGTCCTAAGTCAGAAGCTGCAGGCTCTGCCCTTGGTGTCTAAGCCTTTATTTACATAAGTTGAAATATGGTGCTCGCCCTCCCTCCCTCCCTCCTCTCTCCCTCCCTTCCTCCTTCCCTCATTCTCTCTCTCCTGCCCTGGGCCACTCCATCCCAGAACCCCAGGTCCGGAAGGAGGTCACTAGAACCTCGATGAAGCGGAGGAGGAGGCAGACAGTCTGTGTGGGGGCCCAGCATCTGCCTCTTTCTAGATCCCCCAGGGGACAGCAGGGTGACCCTGGGGCAGGACTAGGGGGAAGCTGATTTGCATGAGGCCCTTCTCCCCTAATGGGTGAGGGAGGCATGAAAAGGCCCAGGACTCCCCCCTGCAGCCCAGGAGCCTGAGGAGCCACATCCTGTGAGTGTCCCCACCATGGTCTGGACGGTGCTTCTGCTCCAGCTCCTGGCGCACAGCTCAGGTCAGAGGAAGGGCCTCTGCATCCTTGGGGGGTGGACGGACAGACGGACACATAAAAGCTGGGTTGTGGGGTGACCCTGTCTCCCATAATAACACTCATGTCTCTCTCCTGTTGGTTTCAGGGGTGGATTCTCAGACTGTGGTGACCCAGGAGCCGTCAATGTCAGTATCTCCAGGAGGGACAGTCACACTCACCTGTGGCCTCAGCTCTGGGGCCGTCTCTAGTGGTAACTACCCTGGCTGGTTCCAGCAGACCCCAGGCAAGCCTCCACGCCAGCTCATCTACAGCACAAACAGCCGCCCCTCTGGGGTCCCTGATCGCTTCTCTGGCTCCATCTCTGGGAACAAGGCCGCCCTCACCATCTCGGGGGCCCAGCCGGAGGACGAGGCCAACTATCACTGTCTCACGCACTTGGGCAGCACTTTACATTCACACAGCGATGCAGACGCACAGGGAAGTGCAACCAAAACCTCCTTCTAGGCCAGTGATGGGAACCTTCTGAGCTCGGCGGGTCAGCATTTTGGAAAACCCTAACTTAACTCTGGTGCCGTGTCACATAGAGAAATTTTTTGATCTTTGCAACCACAGTAAAACAAAGATTTATATTTTTGATATTTATTCTATGTATTTAAATGCCATTTAACAAAGAAAAATCAACCAAAACAATGAGTTCGCGTGTCACCGCTGACACGCGTGTCATAGGGTCGCCATCACGGTAGGCGTGGAATGGCTCGGTTCTAGCTGCGGGGCATCAGGACCAAGACATCCCTGTGCTCCTGCCTCCCGCCCCTGGGACGCTCTCCCTAAGCCCAGGTCTGAGGTCCCTTCTGTCTCCTGCAGGGGGAGCAGCGGACCTGTTGGCCCTGAGGGCTCCCGGGCTGACCTCTGACCTGGTGAGCTGGGACAGAGGTGACTGACCCTCAGGGGTTCAGCCTGTTTCCCGGCTCCTGACTGGTGCCCATGGCCGCCCTGACCTCCTCTGGGCTGGGCCACCCCCAGTCCAATGAGGAGCCTGAAGGTCACAGTCACAGATCCCATCTCAACCTGGGGAGTGCGGTGGCCGTCCGGCCGGCCCTCCCCTGGGACTCAGCGCTGTATAGTGGCGCTCGGGACAGTGTGAGACCCAGATGGGAAACCAGGTGCCACACCTTCGCCTCAGAGTGCGGTGGACAAATGTGATCACGTGATGCGGGGTCACATGACCAGAGACCCCTGCGATCCAGCCCCGTCTGGAAGGTGATGCCTCAGAGAGAGAGAATGTGAAGAAAAGGGTCGGATACGATCTCCTCTCTTTTCAGTCCTCAAAGGAGAAAAATCCGCGAATAACTTGGGAGAAATTTGCTCAGGAAAGACAAATCCCAGTATCTTGGGTTCCAGAGGAGCCGTAGGGCGCACTTAGAAGGGAGGGCTGAAGGCAAACCCATTTCTTCCGGGAGGACCACGGCCCGCGGTGCCGCGTCTCCGAGAGGCAGAGGAAGAAACCCCGTTTTATGTTCGTCAGGTCCATTGTGTCAGAGGCGTTTCAGTGCCACGTGGCTGCGTGGATTTGGCTCCGCGGACAGAGTGTCGGCGAAGGGCCCCGGGTTCCATTCTGGTCAAGGACACGTGCCCCAGGGCGTGCAGGAGGCAGCCGATCAGTGATTCTCTCTCCTCATCGATGTTTCTCTCTTCCTCCCTCTCCCTTCCTCTGTGAAACCAATAAAAACATATTTTAAAAATAAATAAATCAATAACAGGGCCTTCTCCTCCTCCGCCTGGGGCTCTCCCCCCCCTCCCCCCCCCTGTCCCCCGGGAAGCACCAACGTGCTGCTCCTTCCTTCCCGGACCCTGGCCGCTGCTGTGCTTGCCCCGCGCAGGCCTCCTGGGAGCGAGGTGACGAGGCTTCTAGAAGGTTAATTGATTACTTAGGAATTTTTTTTATTAAAAAATAAAGAAGAGAGAAGGCGATCCTGCCGAACCCGCTGGTCCTGCTCAGGCCGTTCCCTGGGGAGCAGGCACATGCTCCCTGAGGACGGACGCCTTCGTCCACGTGTATCTGGGGGGGGGGGGGGGGCAGTGCCTCTGAATGGCCACCGTTAGAATGTAACTCACTTCACGCCTCAGCGAAGGATTCAGACCCTAGAAACAGACTAACAATCCCATTCCCATTTCAGGGGAACAGAGGGAGAGGGACAGGGAGACCGAGGGGCAGGGGAGAGGAAGGCACGAAAGTAAGTGCTTTTTAAAATAAGTATTTTATTATTGATTTCAGAGGCGAAGGGAGAGGGAGAGACAGAAACTTCCATGATGAGAGAATCATGGGCTGGCTGCCTCCTGCGCGCCCCCTACTGGGGATCGAGGCCATCAACGGGGCATGTGCCCTGACCAGGGATCCAACCTTGACCTCCTGGTTCATAGGTCATCGCTCAACCACTGAGCCACGCCGGCTGGTTTTTCCTGACGCATCTCCACGTTTAGTTAGACCAGGGTCTCGGTGTGACAAATGCACCACAAACCCCACACCCAGCGCACACCTGCTCCTCCTCCTGACCTCACCGGTGTCGGGGGCATCCCCGCCTCTCAGAGCTGCTGTCCTCCACCTGACACTCTGGCCATTGCTTCCACCCTCCCGGCCTGGGGTTCAGCCGGTCGCCTCCCTGTGTCCTGACTCGGGACACGTGCCACCCCACCTCTCCCAGTTTTCTCTGCTGTCACTTCCTCCAGCTGCCCCAGAATGCCCCTTCAAGGTCTCCCTGTCCCGTTTCATCCTAGAACTTTCCGCAGAGCTAAGTCTCTAACGTGCAGCACTGGCACAGGCGCAGCCGGATTAAAACATCCGAGCACACAGGGCAGGGTCTCAGTGTAGCCGGAGAAGGCATAGGCCCGCGCTGCCTGTCCCCCTGGAGCCAATTCAGCGGAGACGGGGAGGAATCATATGAGCGTTGATTCCCATCCCGCCGCAGCCTGGGGGAGCAGCGGGTCACCCACAGAAACCTGCTCTGCCCCCCATAAGCCCGCTGCTTGTATTGGGGAGAAGGACAAGGATTACAGGGGACGTAGGCAATGGGTGTGCCAAATGGCAGTTCACAGGTAATGGGGGCTGGAGATTTGCAAAGGCCTGTGGGTGTGCAAAGGCTGGGGGTCTTCAAAGGGCTGGCAGCTCTGGGTTCTGCAACCAGGTTGGTCATCTTTCCATGATCACAGGCAGCTCCCTGGTGGGGAGGATGGGCCGCAATCCCAGGTGAGCTCCCGGGTCCCACCTGCCTTCTCTAATCTGAACAAAATCACAGCGAACAGAGCAGCATCCATCTCTCCCCCGTGCTCTGTTCCTGCCCGTCCCCTGCTCTGGCAGAGTGAGCATCCCTCCCCCTCCATCTGCTCCCGGGAAGGTCTGTGTCCCCTTCATGAGAGTCCCTTCACGCCCAGCACCCAGAGCGAGCCCCTCCTCTGAGCCGCCCGCAGGGACAGATCCTCTTTGCTCTCTGTTCCCCTCGCTGTGTCCTTAGCTGCACAGCAGCCCCAGGCTCTCCTGGGTCAGGGTGCCTGTGCGCCAGAATCAGGGACGGTCACACCAAGGCCGCACCTGAGGGATGAGTCTCAGGTGCTGGAAGCACAGGCGTCGAGGACACGGGTGAAGCAGGTTTTGGAGCAGGTCGAGGGTAAAGGGACTCGCCTGGGACCAGCAGAGGGCGCCGCGAGACCGTGTATGAGGGTTTCTGCAAACCAGGGGCTCCCAGCTGGGTGGCCCTCCAGGGACCCCAGGCCCCAGGGCTGGGCCCTTTGATTCTTATGAGAACTGGGCAGGCCTGTCGTCTCTGGGCCTGACCGAGGCCCCTGCACGTGGCTGTGTGTGGCCCGAGCAGCTGCATCCTCCAGCGCCGCCCGTGCGGACACTAGTGCACCAGGCTGGCCTCCCTGGGCAGGGGCCCCAGACCCCACTGTGCCCCTGGGAGAAGGGCAGGGGGTGGGGCACATTTGCATGAGCAGCCCCTCCTCTGCGAAGCCAGCTGGGCAGGGATAAGAGGAGCCTGGAGCCTGGAGCAGCTCAGCCTCTGCTCTGAGGACCCAGGATCAGCTGTGAGCACCATGGCCTGGACCCCTGTGCTCCTCGTGCTCCTCGCTCACTGCACAGGTAGGCACGGGCCTCAGGGGCTCGGAGCACCTTTCCCCTGAGCCTTCTATTCACTCCCATGTGTCTGTGTCTGCAGGGTCCCTCTCCCAGCCGGTGCTGACTCAGCCGCCCTCCCTCTCCGCATCTCCGGGAGCCACAGCCAGACTCCCCTGCACCCTGAGCAGTGACCTCAGTGTTGGTGGTAAATACATATACTGGTACCAGCAGAAGCCAGGGAGCCCTCCCCGGTTTTTTTTGTACTACTACTCAGACTCAGACAAGAAGCTGGGACCTGGGGTCCCCAGTCGAGTCTCTGGGTCCAAAGACGCCTCGACCAACACAGCACATCTGCTCATCTCGGGGCTGCAGCCTGAGGACGAGGCCGACTATTACTGTCAGGTGTATAGCAGTAGTGCTAAGCACAGTGACACACACAGATGGGGAAGTGCGACAAAAACCTCAGCCTCCTTGCTCCAAGCTCCTGACACATCTACTGAGGCAGGAAATGCCTGACTGGTCACCACAGGCCTAAGCCCCGGGGTTTGTGGTTGAAACGATGCTGGGAGCGTAGGTACTAAGTATCCACAAAGGAAGAGAGGGAAGGGGACAGACCCTGTTAAGCACAGTACACGTGGGAGCAGAGCCACTGGCTTCCCTAGGAAGGAACCGCCTCACACCCTCCAGGGAACCCCTGGTCCGTTCCCACAGATCAGGGGGAGGGGATAAGACAACAAAGGGGGCGGCGAGCACATGCGCTGCAGGAGCCAGGATGGCACAGAGAGGCCGGACAGGCCACCTGGGAAAGGATCCGACGGGAAGAGACGCAATCCCAGAAGATCCGAGAAATAGGTTGGTTCCGGTGGAGCCTTCAGCAGCCCAGGGAGCTTAGGAAACGGACTGGTTAGTTGGCCAAGGGCCCCCGGTCCTTCCCAAGCCTGAGATACGATATGATGCAGTCAGCTCACAAACAAGTGCCCTCCCCGCTCTGTAACACCCCCTTGCCCTGTGCACTCACTCACACAGTCTCTCTGAAGCAGGGATGTTGGTCTAGCAGCCGCCTGGGGCCCACGGACCACCGGGCTCCAAGGGCTGAGCTTTCGTAAGGCGCAGGGTCTCTGGGCCTTGGCCCCATTTCTGGCCCCGATGAGGACAGATTGGACTTTCTATGGGGGAGTGGACGGAGACGGGACGCTGGGAGTAGGGGCAGCCAGCTGACGCTCACCACGCCACAGCCCCCTGGGTCCTGGGATGCTTTCCCTGAGACCCCGTGAAAGCAGTTTCCACTGGCCAGGATTCCGCACTGGGACTCTTTCCTCTCTTAGTGTGGAAGGCGCATGATGACTCTTAAACGTTAAGACGAACTAAATGTATGCCAATATGATCACAACAATGCCCGTGAAACACAGGCGGAACTGACAACATATTTTCCATAGTAGCAAACGAATGGGACAGAAGGTGAAGTCCACCCACATGACAATCAGGGGCCCCGATATTTCTTAGGAAAGATCAGGCTTCACCACCCTTGTGTGTGTGTGTATGTGTGTCTCTGTGTGTGTCTGTGGGCGTCTATGTGTGTGCGCATGTGTGTCTGTGTACCTCTGTGTGTGTGTGTGTGTGTGTGTGTGTGTGTGGCAGAGAGTAACCAGGGGATTCTATGATCCTATGATTACAGCCCCCAGGCCTTGGCTTGTTTCTCCAAAGGACAAAGCTAACCACAGAGAGATTCTACCTTCCAGCCTGTCGTTCCAGCAAGAAGAAGATTTCATGGAGCCCGGCCACCATGGCTCAGTGGTTGAGCGTCGACCTATGAACTAGGCCAGTGATGGCGAACCTATGACACGCGTGTCAGAGGTGACACGCAAACTCATTTTTTTGGTTGATTTTTCTTTGTTAAATGGCATTGAAATATATAAAATAAATACCAAAACTATAAATCTTTGTTTTACTACGGTTGCAAATATCAAAACATTTCTATATGTGACACGGCACCAGAGTTCAGTTAGGGTTTTTCAAAATGCTGACACGCTGAGCTCAGAAGGTTCGCCATCACTGGCCTAGGAGGTCACAATTCACTCCCAGTCAGGGCACATACCTGGGCTGCAGGTTCCATCCCTAGTGTGGGGCATGTAGGAGGCCTGGGGAAGGTCCCAGCAGCTGCCTCCTCCCTCGTGTTTCCCAGGGGGACACTCTGAGACTCACCCCAGAGCTCTAGTCTGTCTAACAGCCCAGCTCAGGCTTGGTGGTGGTGGTTGGGGGGGATGGGAGGGTGGGGAGGAGGCAGTCAGTGTGGCACAGGTTCTCCAGGAAGGAAACATTTATTTGTGTGCGCGGCCCCTCCCCTTGGAGGCCCGTGAAGATAAGAGAGGCCTGGACCAGGGGCTGCAGCTCAGGTCACAGCCGGGCTGCTGGCACCATGGCCTGGACTCCTCTGCTCCTCATGCTCCTCGCTCACTGCACAGGTAGGCACAGGCCTGGGGACCAGGGGCATCCCTGCTGCACTCCCGCCTGGCTCAGAACCTGGGAAATGTCCCCATTTCTCGCCTTATCACCCACCCCTGTCTGTGTCTGCAGGGTCCCTCTCCCAGCCGGTGCTGACTCAGCCGCCCTCCCTCTCTGCATCTCCGGGAGCCACAGCCAGACTCCCCTGCACCCTGAGCAGTAGCGCTGTCGTTGCGGGCTACCATATCTCCTGGTACCAGCAGAAGCCAGGGAGCCCTCCCTGGTTTCTCCTGAGATATAAAGATGACTCAGATAAGGGCCAGGGCTCCGGGGTCCCCAGCTACTTCTCTGGAACCAAAGACGCCTCGGCCAATGCGGGGCTCCTGCTCATTTCGGGGCTGCAGCCTGAGGACGAGGCTGAGTATTACTGTGCGACTTACCACGGCAACAGTAACACTTACACGGTGCCCCAGGGCCACGGGGAAGTGAGCCTCAAACCCTCACGGTGCCCTTCCTGCCCGGGGCTGTCACCCCTGACCTGCCTGGAGCCCCGTCTAAGTCAGGGTGACAGCCCTTGTCACTCACTCAGGGGCCATCTCTTTTCCTGGGACCCAGGGCTGAGCAATGTTTTCCTCACCGTCCTCCGTGGACAATGTTGTTTACCCATTGGCAGTATCTTCCCAGCCTGATCATGTCAACATGGATGTACAAAAGGTCGTAGGACTACCTGGCCCTCCAGGGGGCTGATGGGTAAGGAAGGAGGTGGCTGAACCTGACAGGGGCAGAAATGGAATGTTGGGGAGCAGCTGGAATTGTAAGAAAGGTTCACCCTGCTCTGTTCACCGTGACTGTGTTGTTCTGATTAAAGGAGGCGCCTTCTCACCTGGCTGGGGGTTGCACCGGGGACCTGGGAGCTCAGCTGGGGTTGCGGCCCATCCTCCCCATCAGGGAGCTGCCTGTGATCATGGGAAGATGACCCGCCTGGTTGCAGAACCCAGAGCCACCAGCCCTTTGAAGACCCCCAGCCTTTGTGAATCTCCAGCCCCATTACCTGTGAACCGCCCATTTGGCACACCCATTGCCTACGTCCCCTGTAACCCTGGTCCTTCTCCCCAATACAAGCAGCGGGCTTATGGGGGGCAGAGCAGGTTTCTGTGGGTGACCCCCTGCTCCCCCAGGCTGCGGCAGGAAGGGAATCAACGCTCATATGATTCCTCCCCGTCTCCGCTGAATTGGCTCCAGGGGGGACAGGCAGCGCGGCCCAGTCAGGCGTGAATCCGAGGGTGGGTGGTCTGAGTGCTTCTGTTGGGCCGCTGGGTCGGGCAGGCCCCAAGCCCACCTCCCCGGAAACTGCGCCAAGAAACAGTTTGCATTCCCTCCGCTGTGCTGACTGCGGCCTGTTTCCCGCAACTGTTGCCGCCTCCTGAGGCCCCCGGGAAGCAGGTGTCTGTGGCTCCCGGGAGGCTGAGCGAACAGGATCCTCTCCCCGTTGAAAGGTGACTGGTGAGCTCTCTGTGTCCCAGGTGCCCCCAAAGGCTCCCTCAGCACCGAGGCAGGATCGGCCATCACCGCCTTCGACTTCATCCCCGGGCCACGCCGAGATGTCCGTGAGGCCGGGACTCTCAGCGACTGGGCCACTCCAGGGATGCGGCAGACAGGAATTTTTACCTGAAGGACTTACACGTCTCTTCTGAAGCACAAGCAAATCCAAAGCAATGCCAGCTGCGCTGGCCGGTTTGGCTCCGTGGATAGAATGTTGGCCTGTGGACTGAAGGGTCCCAGGTTCGATTCTGGTCCAGGGCACATGCCCGGGTTGCGGACTCGGTCCCCGGTAGGGGGCGTGCAGGAGGCAGCTGATCAATGAATCTCTCTCATCATTGATGTTTCTCCCTCTCTCTCCTTCTCCCTTCCTCTCTGAACTCAATAAAAATATATTTAAAAACTAAATACTAAAAGCTCTGTATCTGGTCATTACCAGCCACTGACGCTGTGCTATGAGAGAAAAACTAATGTGGCACAAGGAGCACCTGGTGGACGGTGCTGGCGGGGGGAGGGGGGTCTGAGGGGGGGGCAAAGAGGCCGATCAATAGGAGCGCTATCCAGTTTGGGGGGTTTCCAAAATGAGCAGGAGTGAGTTGGACGTAGGTGAGGCCCCAACACGGATGCTCAGAGGTTCTCGGCCCCCGGGGATCCCAGGCCGCTTCTCTGGCTCCGAGTTGGGGACACCAGCTGTCTGACCATCACGGCCCCCCGCCGGAGGACGAGGCTCATGGCTGCCGTGCAGCGTTGGGGGCAGCATGGAGGCTGGCCACGAAGGGGCGAAGCTGCGAGGAGGGGCTCAGGAGGAGGACACTGCCGTCCCAGGGGCCCCGGCTGAGCCCTTCCTTCGCCGTCCTCAGTGCCTGTGTTTCCTGACTCAACAGCTCCGTCTCTAGAGCGTCCCATGTGGCAGACCCAGTCTGCTCATGTCACAATATCAACTCCAGTACTTCCTTAGAGCCGTAACCTGGTCAATTTCTGTGGGAATAAGGCCGTTACCTGAATTGTATATATTTTAATATGTAATATATGAAAAATAAATTTTTAAAAATATAGTTTTAAATTTATTTCAGAGAGGAAGGGAGAGGGGGAGAGAGAGAGAAACATCCATGATGAGAGAGAATCAGTGATCGGCTGCCCCCTGCTGGGGATTAAGCACACAACCTGGAAACCAAACTGGCCAGGACGAGGCCATGTCTTTAAATTAAGGAATAAGACCTCGGGACGCCTGCAGTACAATCAGGGATCCCTGGGGGGTGAGAAGTCCCTGTCCTGAGAGGGAGCGGGTGGGAAAGGCAGGGCTGAATTCCAGAGCCTCAGTCTCCCTGCTCAGCTCCAGGTCACCCATCTGGTCATTAGTGAATCTGGACCCTGGACCAGCAGGGGGCGCTGTGGGTCCGTCCCTGGGTCAGTGAGGGCCCTCAGCTGGGAAGCCAGGGTGGCGAACCTGCTTTGTGCCTCTGCTCTGTGCTCACTGGGGACCAGCAGCTCTGACCTCCCAGGGCCCAGGGAGAGGCCCCCCCTCCCCAGCCACACCGCTTTCACCGCATTTATCCCCGGGGACACAGGAGGAGGGAGCATTTGCATGAAGGGCTCCCCTGGGCCCTCCCAGGAGGGGACAGGATAAGAGAGACAGAGCGGGCCTCTCAGGTCTGAGGCTCAGAAGCAGAGCTTGGGCGACTCCACCATGGCCTGGGCCCCTCTCCTCCTCGCCCTCCTCGCTCACAGCTCAGGTGACTGACTGGGGGAGGCGGGACAGGGAGGATGGGGCACCTGGGGAGACACTGTTCCCTTCTCCTGAGCGCCCGCCCTGAGAAATGACCTCAGCCCCACTGTGTGTCTGTGTCCTTTGTTCCAGGGTCCGGGGTGCGGGCCGGGCTGACGCAGGAAGCCTCGCTGTCGGGGTCTCTGGGCCAGAAGGTCACCCTGTCCTGCACGGGGAACAGCAACAATGTTGGAAGCTATGGTGTAGGCTGGTACCAGCAGGTCACGGGCGCCGCCCCCAAAACGGTGATGCTTGGCACCTCCCGGCCCTCGGGGATCCCGGATCGGTTCTCTGGCTCCAAGTCTGGCAACACGGCTTCGCTGGTCATCACGGGCCTGCAGCCCGAGGACGAGGCTGATTATTACTGTTCAACATGGGACAACGGCATCAGCAATCACACACTGCTCCACACCCACGGGGAACTGAGACAAAAACCCACCTGTTCCCCCTGATCGCCCCTGAATGCCGAGAGACAGAAGCAGTGGCTGTGGCAGACTCTACAGCAGCGGTTCTCAACCTGTGGGCGTGACCCTTTTGGGGGTTGAACGACCCTTTCACAGGAGTCGCCTAAGACCATCAGAAAACACATACATAATTACATACTGTTTTTGTGATTAATCACACTGCTTTAATTATGTTCGATTTGTAACAATGAAATTGGGGGTCACCACAACATGAGGAGCTGTATTAAAGGGTCGCGGCATTAGGAAGGTTGAGAACCACTGCCCTACAGGGTCCGACTCAAGAGTCATTCTGAGCACAGACTTCCTTTATTATTTCATTAATTTCTTAATCCTCATCCGAGGATATTTTCCCATCGATTTTTAGAGTTGGAGAGAGAGGGAGAGACAGAGAGAAACATTGATGTGAGAGAAGCACATTGATTGGTTGCCTCCTGCAGGGGCCCTGACCAGGGCCCAGGCACAGAGGAGCCTGCTACTGAAGTACATGCATGTGACCAGGATTGAACCCGGGACCCTTTGGTCTGCAGGCCGACACTCTATCCAATGAGCCACACCGGTTAGAGTTCACAGGCCCACTTTACATAGCTAGGAAGGGGTGATCTCTCTCAAATTGTTTTTTATCCCAACTTCATTGTGATATGGTTTGCATGCCCTAAATATCACAGGTTGAATGTGCACAATAGACCAGCATTTAGTACATGTGCAGAGCGCTGTAACCATCCCGTATTCTAGTTGTAGATTTTCCTTAGTCCTCAGAGAAGGCCTCACACGTACTAATAACCATGCCCATCACACCCCTGCCAGTCCCGGGTAACTGCAGACTCACTCCCTGGATTTACATATTTCCTATGAGGGCATTTCACACGGATGGAACTGGAAAATAGGTAGCCCTTTGTGGCTATTGTTTCTTTGAATGCTTTTTAAAAATATATTTTTATTGATTTCAGAGAGGATAGGAGAGGGAGGGAGAGAGATAGAAACACCAATGATGAGAGAGAATCATTGATTGTCTGCCTCCAGCATGCTCTCCACTAGGGTTGGAGCCCACAACCCAGGCATGTGCCCTTGAACCTGTGACCCTTCAGTCCACAGGCTATCGCTATATCCACTGAGCCACACATTCTGAATAATGTACTTGAGGCCCATCCATACTGGGACATGGTAAACAGTCCAATTATTTTTTAATAAATAATATGGCAATGTCTGAGCACACCAGCGTTTGTTGACGCTTCTGCTGATGGGCATTTGAGGGGTTTTCATCTGTGGCTGCTATGCATTGCGCTGCTGGGACTGTGCAGCAGGTATGGCTTGTTTTGCTTTTAGAAGATGTATGTTTGCATTTCTCCTGGGAGACACTTAGGAGTGGGATCACGGAGACATAGGATGACATGACAAGACAGCTTTTGCGTCACCGGTGGATCTTTCCCAATATGGCTGCGTTGCTTGTTGTTTGTTTTTCCCACAATGACCAGGGTTCTGATTCCTCCAAGACTGCACCCACCATGGTCACCACGTCTCACGTTCACACGGCCCTGCTGGCCTGGGGAGGTGACGTGTCACTGCAGTTCTCACTGGTCCTTCTCCAACGACCAACGACGATGAGCATCCTTCCATGTGCCACATGCTCTTCTCAGTTAGAAGATCCAAGGATCTGCGGTGGTTTGACTGAGTTCTTGCTGAAATCACACACCCAGGCGGTGCTCCTGTCTGCACAACAGGAGTTCTCGAATTCCTCAGAGACAATGGGTGGGCAGCAGGAGGCCTGTCATCTCCCATTAGGCCCAGGCAAGGGGAAGGTCTACTGGATGGGCCCTGATGGGCCCTGCAGCCTGAGGATTCACTGGAGCCCCCTGAGCGCTCCCCTGCCTCACACTCGCCTTGTATTGTATCACCCCCGGCCCGTTCCTAGAGTTGTTGTTCTCGCCTGACGTCCAGGCAGAGACAGATGGACAGTCACACCCCCAGGACACATGTGCATGAAGAAACAAGGCCTATGCGTGCCTTGGACACAGGATCACAGACACTTGGGGATGGGAGACCCAGTTCCAACAATGAGGCCTGAGCCCGCAGAGCTCTGGGGCTTCCCCATGGGGACCCCGATCCCTCTGCTCTTCCCCCTCCTCCCTCGCTGGACAAGCGGTTTCATTAGAGGGACAGGAAGGATGTCAGTTTGGGACACGTGCACTGCTCACCCCCCTTACATCCCAATCCCTTGCTCACCCTCCCATTCTTCCTGCCCCACAGCAGAAGGGAAAGGGAAAGGGGCCATTACAATGTCCTGTGTGATGTTCACGCCAACTTGTTCACACTCAATGTTGTTCAAATTTCTGAGAAAGCTCCTATGTTGTTACATCAGATGTGCGTAGGTATCCCATAATTCCATGGAAACACTGTCACTTTTTCTCCTGAAAACCCCATTTAATATAAAACTACCCCATAGAACTGATGGCCTCTTAGAACAACAGAGAGAGGCCATCCCTGCCTGGAGGTGCAACTGTCTGTGTGAGCACCCCCAGCCCTGTCTCCAAACAGTGTTAA
Organism: Myotis daubentonii; assembly: GCF_963259705.1. Taxonomy (NCBI): domain Eukaryota; kingdom Metazoa; phylum Chordata; class Mammalia; order Chiroptera; family Vespertilionidae; genus Myotis; species Myotis daubentonii. The sequence goes on from NC_081858.1 coordinate 27,161,634, forward strand.
TGGGACAGGGTCCAGGACTGAGTCGGGGAGACCCCAGTCCCTTCACAGCCCAGACCTGACATCCTTGTGAACTCACCACTGGAAGGAGAGTGACTGCTAAGATCCTCCAAAGAAGAAAAAAAGGGTTTCACTGAGGAAGGATCAGTGTTCCCAAGAGTGGGGTTGGATTTGGTGTGAACTAGATCGCTGGGGCCGGGCAGATGGGGTGGACACTCCACTTCATCCTTCAGCCTCACACCCTCCAGGGAAGGAAGTTAGGAATCAGGTCACCAGGGCACTGACTTGGTGACAGAGTCAACCCCCTCCCTCAGCGTCTCAGTCGCCATGCAGCCTGGTCTGTGTGAGGTCCCGGCTTCTATCTCTTTGGGGACTTTCCCCAGGGGACAGCAGGGTGCCCCTGGGGCAGGACTAGGGGGAAGCTGATTTGCATGAGGCCCTTCTCCCCTAATGGGTGAGGGAGGCATGAAAAGGCCCAGGACTCCCCCCTGCAGCCCAGGAGCCTGAGGAGCCACATCCTGTGAGTGTCCCCACCATGGTCTGGACGGTGCTTCTGCTCCAGCTCCTGGCGCACAGCTCAGGTCAGAGGAAGGGCCTCTGCACCCTTGGGGAACACGGAACAGCAGGGTCTCAGGGTGACCTTGGTCCCTCATAACACCTGTCTCTCTCCTGTTGGTTTCAGGGGTGGATTCTCAGACTGTGGTGACCCAGGAGCCGTCAATGTCAGTATCACCAGGAGGGACAGTCACACTCACCTGTGGCCTCAGCTCGGGGGCAGTTTCTACTAGTAACTACCCTGGCTGGTTCCAGCAGACCCCAGGCAAGCCTCCCCGCCAGCTCATCTACCAAACAAACAAGCGCCTCTCTGGGGTCCCTGATCGCTTCTCTGGCTCCATCTCTGGGAACAAAGCCGCCCTCACCATCTCAGGAGCCCACCCGGAGGACGAGGCCGACTATTACTGTGGTCTGCACACAGGTGGTAGTAGTAGTTACTATTGACACAGTGATGTAAACCCACGGGGAAGTGCAACCAGAACCTCCTCATGGGCTCAGACTGGCTCAGCCTTTGATGCAAAAAAAGCCTGAAGGTGGAAATGGCCAACACACCATGGGAAGGGGGCTCCCAGGCCCCATTCTCCTGTCCAGGGATTCGTGGTCATGTGCCTCCTCAGTGTCTCCCAGGGCATGTCCATCCTGTCATGAGACTCCTGCAAGAATGGCCTTTCCCTCTTCCTCTCTGCCCATAGTTACAGGGACGGGCTTATCTCCCAACTGGATCAACCTACAGTGAGACTCAGTGACCCCACTGTGAGGTGCAAGTCTCCTCTGACTCAAAGAGCATTGACAACACAGCCCCAGATTTGGAAAGCTATTCCCTGAGTCGCTGGCGTAATTAAACAGTGTCCCTCCATTTCTTTAAAGCGTCGCTTGGTTTTTCTTGGGTCTTCTGTAACAGAAGCACGTGCTTTCTCAAGACAGTTCCCTGCTAACTGTATCTAGAGGGTAATTTGAGCTCAAGCTGTTGTTACACTAAAATGTCACCGAGGCAGGTGAACAGGACTGCTTTTACTACTGGAGTAGAAGAGTCCCTTAGCCTCTCTTCCACAGACACCTGTGTCCGAGCAAGCTGATCCCCTGTGGTCAGGGTCAGCGGGTCAGCCCGGCACTGGAGCAGCACTCTCCTTCTCTTGTTGCCTTCCTTACTCCACACCAAGCAATAAACTCAAAATGCATGAAAGACTGAAATGTAACCTTGAAATCATAAAAGTCCCCTCCCCCCCAAAAAAGTAAGCAGGAAAATCTCTGACATTAATGTTACCAACATTTTTTCTAATACATTTCCTCAGGCAAGGAAAGCAAAAGGAAAAATTATCCAATGGGATACAGCAAACTAAAGGGTTTTTTTCACAGGAAAGGAAATCATCAACCAAACAAAAAGACAGCCTCCAGTGACAGAATGGAAGTAGATATTCACCAACGATCAGCGCAGAAAGGGGTTCATGTCCAACATATATAAGAGCTCACACAACTCAACACCAAGGGAAGAAAGCAAACCCACAACACAACCCAATTAAAAATGGCAGCGGACCTGAATAGACTTCTCCAAAAAGAACACTCAGAGGCCAACAGACATAGGAAAACGGTAAGAACTTTGACCCCCTACCTCACACAATACACAAAATTTACTCCAGATGGATTCTTGGTCCAAATGTGAAAACGCTTCGAAGAAACCACATAAGGCTATTTTCATAATCTTGGCAAAGAGAAGGCAGAAAGATCCCAACGATGAAAAAAAAGGGGTTTTGTAAGTTGCACTTCATGAAAAGCAAAAGCAGGTGCTTATCAAAACACACCCAGAAGAAAGTGAAAGGCAAGCTACAGGGTGTGGAAAGAAAAAATCAAAGAAATGGAAGCAATGGATGACCACTCACTCTTCCTATTTCCCATCACCCTCCTCTCCAGGAAACCTCCAGGAGGGGCACCCATTCTCTCAGAGGGGAGCAGAGTGTGACAAGCTCAGAGCTTCAGCCTGAAGGGGCTACGGGCTCTCGAGGCGCCAGAAAGGTTGCTTCACCAGGAAATAGTTCCTGGTTAGGGGAGCTGCTTTCTGACACAGGACCCAGTGGGAGGAGCAGGAAAGAGCAGATTCCCACAAGGCACCGCACAGCCCTGCACTGAGAGGGAGGGGGTGGGAAAGGCAGGGCTCAATTCCAGAGCCTCAGTCTCCCTGCTCAGCTCCAGGTCACCCATCTGGTCATTAGTGAATCTGGACCCTGGACCAGCAGGGGGCGCTGTGGGTCTGTCCCTGGGTCAGTGAGGGCCCTCAGCTGGGAAGCCAGGGTGGCGAACCTGCTTTGTGCCTCTGCTCTGTGCTGACTGGGGACCAGCAGCTCTGACCTCCCAGGGCCCCGGGAGAGGCCCCCCTCCCCAGCCACACCGCTTTCACCGCATTTATCCCCGGGGACACAGGAGGAGGGAGCATTTGCATGAAGGGCTCCCCTGGGCCCTCCCAGGAGGGGACAGGATAAGAGAGACAGAGTGGGCCTCTCAGGTCTGAGGCTCAGAAGCAGAGCTTGGGCGTCTCCACCATGGCCTGGGCCCCTCTCCTCCTCGCCCTCCTCGCTCACAGCTCAGGTGACTGACTGGGGGAGGCGGGACAGGGAGGATGGGGCACCTGGGGAGACACTGTTCCCTTCTCCTGAGCGCCCGCCCTGAGAAATGACCTCAGCCCCACTGTGTGTCTGTGTCCTTTGTTCCAGGGTCCGGGGTGCGGGCCGGGCTGACGCAGGAAGCCTCGCTGTCGGGGTCTCTGGGCCAGAAGGTCACCCTGTCCTGCACGGGGAACAGCAACAATGTTGGAGCACGTACTGTGGGCTGGTACCAGCAGGTCACGGGCGCTGCCCCCAAAACGGTGATGCTCGGCACCTCCCGGCCCTCGGGGATCCCGGATCGGTTCTCTGGCTCCAAGTCCGGCAACACGGCTTCGCTGGTCATCACGGGCCTGCAGCCCGAGGACGAGGCTGATTATTACTGTTCAACATGGGACAACGGCATCAGTAATCACACACTGCTCCACACCCACGGGGAACTGGGACAAAAACCCACCTGTTCCCCCTGATCGCCCCTGAATGCCGAGAGACAGAAGCGGTGGCTGTGGCCAACCCTATAGTGTCTGACCCAAGAGCCTTTCTGAGCACAGACTCATTTTATTATTCTATTAATTTCTTTAATCCTCACCTGAGGATATTTTCCCATGAATTTTTAGAGAGAGACATCGATGTGAGAGAAGCACATTGATTGGTTGCCTCCTGCAGGAGCCCCGACCAGGGCCCAGGCTGCAAAGGAGCCTGCAACTGAGGTACATGCCCTTGACCATGATTGAACTCGGGACTCTTTGGTCTGCAGGCCGACGCTCTATCCGTAGAGCCACACCAGCCAAGGCACACAGCCCACTTAAAATAGGTAGTGAGAGGTGATCTCTCTCAAAATGTTTTTTTTATCCCAACTTCAGTGTGATATGGTTTGCATGCCCTAAATGTCACTGGTTTAATATGCACAATAGACTACCATTTAGTATATGTGCAGAGTGGTGTAACCATCCCATGGTCTAGTTGTAACGTTTCCCTTAGTCCTCAGAGAGGGTCCAACGCATACTAATCATGCCCATCACAGCCCTGCCAGTCCCGGGTAACTGCTGCCTCACTCTCTGGATTTACATATTTCCTATGAGGGCATTTCACACGGATGGAACTGGAAAACAGGTAGCCCTTTGTGGCTATTGTTTCTTTGAATTCTTTTTAAAAATATATTTTTATTGATTTCAGAGAGGAAGAAAGAAATAGAAACACCCATGATGAGAGAGAATCATTGATTGGCACCTCCTGCATGTCTCCCGTTGGAGAGAGAGCCCACAACCCAAGCATCTGCCCTGACAAGGAATCAAACCTGAGACCTTTAGTCCATCTGCTGACACTCTATCCACTGAGCCAAAACACCAAGGACAGTTTCTATTAATTCTTCCGAATAATGTACTTGAGGCCCATCCATACTGGGACATGGTGAACAGTCCAATTATTTTTGACCAAATAATATGGCAATGTCTGAGCACACCAGCGTTTGTTGACGCTTCTGCTGATGGGCATTGGAGGCGTTTTCATCTGTGGCTGCTATGCATTGCGCTGCTGGGACCTGTGCAGCATGTATGGCTTGTTTTGCTTTTAGACGATGTGTGTTTGCATTTCTCCTGGGAGACACTTAGGAGTGGGATCACGGAGACATAGGAGGACGTGACAGGACAGCTTTTGAGTCACTGGTGAACGTTTCCCAACATGGCTGCGTTGCTTGTCGTTTGTCCCTGCAATGACCAGGGTTCTGATGTCTCCAAGGCTTCACCCACCTTTGTCACCACGTCTCATGTTCACACAGCCCTGCTGGCCTGGGGAGGTGACGTCTCACTGCAGTTCTCACTGGTCCTTCTCCAAGGACCAACGACGATGAGCATCCTTCCATGTGCCACATGCTCTTCTCAGTTAGAAGATCAAAGGATCTGCGGTGGTTTAACTGAGTTCTTGCTGAAATCACATACCCAGGCGGTGCTCCTGTCTGCACAGCAGGAGTTCTCGAATTCCTCAGAGACAATGGGTGGGCAGCAGGAGGCCTGTCATCTCCCTTTAGGCCCAGGCGAGGGGAAGGTCTACAGGAGGGGCCCTGATGGGCCCTGCAGCCTGAGGATTCACTGGAGCCCCCTGAGCGCTCCCCCTCCTCACACTCGCCTTGTATTGTATCACCCCCTGCCCCGTTCCTAGAGTTGTTGTTCTCCCCTGACGTCCAGGCAGAGACAGATGAACAGTCACACCACCGGGATACATGTGCATGAAGAAACATGGCCTATGGGTGCCTTGGACACAGGGTCACAGACACTTGGCGATGGGAGACCCAGTTCCAACAATGAGGCCGGGGGCCCGTGGAGCTCTGGGGCTTCCCCATGGGGACCCCGATCCCTCTGCTCTTCCCCCTCCTCCCTCGCTGGACAAGCAGTTTCATTAGAGGGACGGGAAGGATGTCAGTTTGGGACACTGCTCACCCCCCTTACATCCCAATCCCTTGCTCACCCTCCCATTCTTCCTGCCCCACAGCAGAAGGGATGGGGAAAGGGGCCGTTACAATGTCCTATGTGATGTTCACGCCAACGTGTTCACACACAACGTTGTTCAAATTTCTGAGAAAGCTCGTATGTTGTTACATCAGATGTGCGTAGGTATCCCATAATTCCATGGAGACACTGTGGCATTTTCTGCTATAAATCCCATTTAATGTAAACCTACCCCATATACCCGATGGCCTCCTAGAACCGTGGTCAGCAAACTGCAGCTCGTGAGCCACATGCAGCTCTTTGGCCCCTTGAGTGTGGCTCTTCCACAAAATACCACAAATTACCACGTGCAGGCTCGCACATACAGTGTGACTGAAACTTCGTGGCCCATGTGCAGAAGTCGGTATTTTGTGGAAGAGCCACACTCAAGGGGCCAAAGAGGCGCATGTGGCTCGCGAGCCCCAGTTTTCTGAACAGCAGTTTGCTGACCACTGTCCTAGAACAAGGGAGAGGGGCCATCCCTGCCTGGAGGTGCAACTGCCTATGAGAACACCCCAGCCCTGTCTCCAAACAGTGTTAGTGGGACAGGGTCCAGGACTGAGTCGGGGAAACCCCAGGCCCTTCACAGCCCAGACCTGATATCTGTGACTTCCTCCTGACTCACCGCTATAGGGAGTGTGACCGCTAGGATCCTCCAAAGAAGACAAAAAGGGGTTTCACTGAGGAAGGATCAGTGTTCTCAGGGGTGGGGTTGGATTTGGGGTGAACTAGATTGCTGGGGCCAGGAGGTGGAGGATACTCCCACCTCAATCTTCAGCCTCACACCCTCCAGGGAAGGAAGTTAGGAATCAGGTCGCCAGGACACCAGGGCACTGACTTGGTGACAGAGTCAACCCCCTCCCTCAGCGTCTCAGTCGCCATGCAGCCTGGACTGTGTGAGGTCCCGGCTTCTATCTCTTTGGGGACTTTCCCCAGGGGACAGCAGGGTGTCCCTGGGGCAGGACTAGAGGGGAAGCTGATTTGCATGAGGCCCTTCTCCCCTAATGGGTGAGGGAGGCATGAAAAGGCCCAGGACTCCCCCCTGCAGCCCAGGAGCCTGAGGAGCCACATCCTGTGAGTGTCCCCACCATGGTCTGGACGGTGCTTCTGCTCCAGCTCCTGGCACACAGCTCAGGTCAGAGGAAGGGCCTCTGCATCTTTGGGGGACACAGAACAGCGGGGTCTCAGGGTGACCTTGGTCCCTCATAACACCTGTCTCTCTCCTGTTGGTTTCAGGGGTGGATTCTCAGACTGTGGTGACCCAGGAGCCGTCAATGTCAATATCTCCAGGAGGGACAGTCACACTCACCTGTGGCCTCAGCTCTGGGGCCGTCTCTAGTGGTAACTACCCCAGCTGGTACCAGCAGACCCCAGGCAAGCCTCCCAGCATGCTCATCTACAGCACAAACAGCCGCCCCTCTGGGGTCCCTGATCGCTTCTCTGGCTCCATCTCTGGGAGCAAGGCCGCGTTCACCATTTCCGGAGCCCAGCCCGAGGACGAGGCCGATTATTACTGTGCTCTGTACACGGGTAGTAGTACTGATACTTACACGGTGATGTAAACCCACAGGGAAGTGCAACCAAAACCTGCTCATGGGCTCAGACTGGCTCAGCCTGAGATGCAGAAGGAAAGAGCGAGGGTGGAAATGGCTGTTCCTCAGTTTTCCTCTCTGAAAATCTGTAGAACAAATACCCTCAGGTGAGGATTAGCAACAACAACCAAATTCCAAGGAAGACTGCCCATGACCCAGTGACTCCACATCCGGGTGTATTTCGGAAGGAACCGGAAGCACTGATTGGAAGGAGTCCATGCACCCCATGCTCCCTGCAGCCTTCTCTCCAATGGCCGAGCTATGGGAGCGACTCAGTGCCCGTCAGGAGAAAGGCGGATGGAAAGAGCTGGTACCTCTCTGTAGTGGAACATGACCCGGTTATAGAAAAACAACAATGAAAGCCTATGACACCATGGATGGACCTGAGGGTATTAGGCAAATAAAGTAAGTCAGAGGGAGAAAAACAAACACCAGATGATTCCTATCCCATGTGGAACCTAAAGAACAAAAGAAATGAATGAACAAAATAAACAGACTCATAGATTCAGAGACAGAGTGATGGTTGCCAGAGGAAAGTGGGGATGGAGGAGTCAGTGAAGATGTTGAAGGGAGTAAGAGGTATAAGTTGGTGGTTATAAAACAGTCGCAGGCATCTAAGTACAGCATAGAGAATACAGTGACGAACATTGTAGGAACTGCCTATGGTTCCATGTGGGTTTGGAAATATCAAGGGGACACTTTGTAAAGCATATGATCATCCATCCACCATGTTACACCCATGAAATGAACACAAAGGACCATTGACTGTACCTGTCACTCAGAAATAAATTTTTAAATAAAAAAGCAAAGGAGAAGTTTAGCTTCTGTGACCTGGGAGCCTGGGCAGCCTCTGCCACACCCTGCCCATGCCCTGCTCCTGGCCTTGGCGGGATGTGTGTTCTCTGGATCCCAACCCCTCAGGGAGCTGGGTATGGGTTTCCCTGGAAGTTACACTGTGAGGAGCGTGAGGTCCCCAGGCTCTGGGACCCTCCCCAGGCAGGACACAGCTCTCAGAGGAGGCCCCAGTTCTCCTGTTTATCCCGTGGCCTCTCCTTCTTTCCTCTGCACTTGTTCTTGTTGTTGGGATGATGTGTGATCGATGTTAACTGACGTGGGCCTGGACCCTAGAACCCAATTCCCATGGGATCCATGGGGCTCCTCACAAATATATAGCGTGTCCCAAAATTCACTCAAAATTTCCAATTCAATTAAATTGCAAATTTTGTGTGAATTTTGGGACACCCTATACTTGAAGAGGCCAATGCGGTTTGGAGAACAGGAAATGAGGACTTCTAACTCCCATGAGAGAGAAAAGTTCTAAAAGGGGCGGAGTTTCATTCATAATAGTACTCATTGTACATCAACCCTTGCACTAAAAAAACATTACAACACTAGACAAATGTATTTTAACACCTCAAGAGCCAAAAGAAGGTATTGTCAGTGTAATGTTCAAGGATAAACTAGAGGCTACAGGACTAAACTGCAACACAGATATGTCTCCCTTCACATCATTATAGCCACCAGGCAAAGGCAGAGGCAAAAAGCCCAGACATGCCCAAGGGGGCCCAGAATGTCACAACCAATAAGGAGACAACAACAACAACAACAACAATTGGAAATTTCACCCTAAAGGATCCCCCAGTGGAATCATGACCAGGTAGGATCTGATGGGCTTTCTGGGGAACCTTAAGCCTCAAACTTTGCTCCAAATGCTCATGCACCAGAAATTAACCCAGCGGCCAGGCAGACAGAGGGAAAGCCAACAAGCAGGTTCCTTTAAGGTCTGGGACCGCAGCAAGTCATTTACTTTTGTGCGGGTCCCAAGGAACCTGAGGAAATAACGGGTTAACCCCAGCAGCAGAGGTGGGACCTGCTCATCCTCCTGTCAGGGGAGTGGCCTCAGGGAGATCACAGAGCCCTCCCAGGAGGCCTGGGTGGAGGAAATGGGCTGGAGGACAGGTGCTCTGGGACCAGCAGGGGGCGCTGGTGCACTGGGACTGAGAGCTCAGGGCTGGGGGCCAAGCAGCTAGGAACACACTGTACTGGCCCCTGCACACTTGGGCAGGCAGGTCCTCACTCAAGTGTGACTTCCTTGCACCTGGGCCCAGGACCCACATGAGCCTCAGCTCTGACACCCACACTTGTCTCCTATCTCACCCCTCCCTCATGGAGTCATTGTCCAGGCCCATTGTCCAGGCAAAGAGAGAGAAGCAATCACACAACAAAAAATATTTTACTTGAAGAAACATGACCTATGAGAAAATTAAATAGACCATGCCAGTTTAATGCATAGATGATTGGCTAGTGACTCCAACATAAACACCATAAATCACAGTGTCATTTCCCCTCTGATGGAAGCCAGTGTGTGTATCACCTTCCCCAACGACTGGAGACATGTTGTCCCCTGCTCATCCCCTTACATTTCTCCATCCCTCCCATTCTTCCTGCCCCTCAGGGAAAAGGGCTGTAAACTGTTCTGTGATGTTCATTCCAACTCGCTCACACTCAGTGTTGATCTCATTTCTGATCATTAGCTACATGCTCTTATTTTGTTATATCAGATGGTAATCGGTTTCCCACAATATCATGGTGACACTGTGACATTTTCTCCCCAAATCCCTATTTAATTGGAAGGTACGTCATATAACTGATGGCTTCCTGGGACAAAAGAGCATGGCCACCCCTGCCTGGAGGCGCAGCTATCTGAGTCACAACCCCCAACTCTGGTCCCCAGATAGTTTTTCTGGTTCAGGTACTAACATGGCTGGACAGAGGACTCACTGCTGGAGAAAGGACTAGCTGCTAAGATCCTACAAAGCCAAGGCGGGGTTTCACTGAGAAAGGAAGCAGTGTTCCCAGGGATGGAATTGGATTTGGGAGGAACTAGATCGCTGGGGCCAGGAGGAGGCAGACACTCCCACCTCATCCTTTAGCCTCAGACCCTCCGGGGAAGGAAGTGAGGACTCAGGTCACCAGGACACCAGGGCACTGACTTGGTGACAGACTTCAATCCCCTCCCTCAGTGTCTCAGTTAATGTGGAGTCTATTGGTCTGTGTGGGGGCCCAGCATCTGCCTCTTTCTAGATCCCCCAGGGGACAGCAGGGTGCCCCTGGGGCAGGACTAGGGGGGAAGCTGATTTGCATGAGGCCCTTCTCCCCTAATGGGTGAGGGAGGCATGAAAAGGCCCAGGACTCCCCCCTGCAGCCCAGGAGCCTGAGGAGCCACATCCTGTGAGTGTCCCCACCATGGTCTGGACGGTGCTTCTGCTCCAGCTCCTGGCGCACAGCTCAGGTCAGAGGAAGGACCTCTGCATCCTTGGGGGACACAGAACAGCAGGGTCCCAGGGTGACCTTGGTCCCTCATAACACCTGTCTCTCTCCTGTTGGTTTCAGGGGTGGATTCTCAGACTGTGGTGACCCAGGAGCCATCCAAGTCCGTATCACCAGGAGGGACAGTCACACTCACCTGTGGCCTCAGCTCTGGGGCAGTTTCTACTAGTAACTACCCTGGCTGGTTCCAGCAGACCCCAGGCAAGCCTCCACGCAGGCTCATCTACAGCACAAACAACCGCCCCTCTGGGGTCCCTGATCGCTTCTCTGGCTCCATCTCTGGGAACAAAGCCGCCCTCACCATCTCGGGAGCCCAGCCGGAGGACGAGGACGACTATTACTGTGCTCTGGACATAGGTAGTTACGTTTACACGGTGATGTAAACCCACGGGGAAGTGCAACCAAAACCTCCTCATGGGCTCAGACTAGCTTAGCCTTTGATGCAGAAAAAGCCTGAAGGTGGAAATGACCAACACACCATGGGAAGGACGCTCCCTGGCCCCATTCTCCTCTCTAGTTATTCCTGGTCATGTGCCTTCTCCATCACTCACAAGACAGGTCCATCTCATCATATGATTCCTGCAAGAATGGGCTTTCCCTCTTCCCCTCCGCCCATAGTTACAGGGACCGGCTCAGCTCCCAACTGTATAAACCTACAGTGAGTCTCAGAGACCGCACGGACTTCTAAACCCAATGAGGGAGAAAAGTTCTAAAAGGGGTAGTCTTTCATTCATAATAGTATTCATTATATATCAACCCTTGTGGTGAAAAAAACATTACAACACAAGAAAAAACGCATTTTAACACCTCAAGAACGAAAAGAAGGTATTATGAGTGTAACGTTCAAGGATAAAGGAGAAGCTACAGGACTAATCTGGAACACAGACATGTCTCCCTTCACGTCATTATAGTCACCAGGCAAAGGCCGAGGCAAAAAGCCAAGACATTCCCACAGGGGCACGGAATGTCACAACCAATACTGAGACAACAAAAACAACAATCACGAATTTCACCCTGAAAGGATCCCCCAGTGGAATCATGACCAGGTAGGAACTGAGAGGCTTTTATGGGAACCCTAAGCCTCAAACTTTGCTCCAAATGCTCATGCACCAGAAATTAACCCAGCGGCCAGGCAGACAGAGGGACAGTCAACAAGCAGGTTCCTTTAAGGTCTGGGACCGCAGCGTGTCATTTACTTTTGTGCGGGTCCCGAGGAACCTGAGGAAAAAACGGGTCAACCCCAGCATCAGAGGTGGGACCTGCTCATCCTCCTGCCTGGGGAGTGGCCTCAGGGAGATCACAGAGCCCTCCCAGGAGGCCTGGGTGGGGGAAATGGGCTGGAGGACAGGTGCTCTGGGACCAGCAGGGGGCGCTGGTGCACTGGGACTGAGAGCTCAGGGCTCTGGGCCAGGCAGCTGGGAACACACTCTACTGGCCCCTGCACACTTGGGCAGGCAGGTCCTCACTCAAGTGTGACTTCCCTGCACCTGGGGCCCAGGAGCCACATGAGCCTCAGCTCTGACACCCACACTTGTCTCCTATCCCACCCTCCCTCATGGAGTCATTGTCCAGGCTTCATTCACAGGCAAAGAGAGAGAAGCAAGCACACAACAAAAGGTAATTTTGATTGAAGAACTGTTACCTATGAAAAATTAAATTGATCATTCCACTTTTAATGCCTAGATGATTGGCTAGTGATTCCAAAGTAAATCCCATAAATCACAGTGTCATTTCCCCTCTGATGAACACCGTGTGTGCAACGACTGGAGACAAGTTGTCCCCTGCTCATCTCCTTGCATTTCTCCATCCCTCCCATTCTTCCTGCCCCTCAGGGAAAAGGGCTGTAAACTGTTCTGTGATGTTCACACCGACTCGCTCACACTCAGTGTTGATCTCATGTCTGATCATGACACACATGCTCCTATTTTGCTATGTCAGATGTTAATCAGTTCCTTACAATAACCTGGTGACACTGTGACATTTTCCCCTCTAACCCTATTTAATTGGAAGGTACATCATATAACTGATGGCTTCCTAGGGCAAAAGAGGGCGGCCACCCCTGCCTGCTAGTACAGCAGTCTGTGTCACCACCTCTAATTCTGGTCCCCAGATCTTTTTTCCTGGTTCAGGTACCAACATGGTTGGATAGAAGAGTCACCGCTGGAGGAAGGAGTAACTGCTAAGATCCTCCAAAGACAAGGAGGGGTTTCCTGAGGAACGAAGCAGTGTTCCCAAGGGTGGGGTTGGATTTGGGATTAACTGCATTGCTGGACCAGGAGGGGGCAGACACTCCCACCTCATCCTTCAGCCTCAGACCCTCCAGGGAAGGAAGTGAGGACTCAGGTCACCAGGACACCAGGGCACTGACTTGGTGAAAAATCTCAAGCCCCTCCCGCATCATCTCAGTTAATGTGGAGTCTATTGGTCTGTGTGAGGGCCCAGCATCTGCCTCTTTTAAGATCCCCCAGGGGACAGCAGGGTGCCCCTGGGGCAGGACTAGGGGGAAGCTGATTTGCATGAGGCCCTTCTCCCCTAATGGGTGAGGGAGGCATGAAAAGGCCCAGGACTCCCCCCTGCAGCCCAGGAGCCTGAGGAGCCACACCCTGTGAGTGTCCCCACCATGGTCTGGACGGTGCTTCTGCTCCAGCTCCTGGCGCACAGCTCAGGTCAGAGGAAGGGCCTCTGCACCCTTGGGGGACAGGGAACAGCAGGGTCTCAGGGTGACCTTGGTCCCTCATAACACCTGTCTCTCCTGTTGGTTTCAGGGGTGGATTCCCAGACTGTGGTGACCCAGGAGCCGTCAATGTCAGTATCTCCAGGAGGGACAGTCACACTCACCTGTGGCCTCAGCTCTGGGGCCGTCTCTAGTGGTAACTACCCCGCATGGTACCAGCAGACCCCAGGCAAGCCTCCACGCATGCTCATCTACAGCACAAACAACCGCCCCTCTGGGGTCCCTGATCGCTTCTCTGGCTCCATCTCTGGGAACAAAGCCGCCCTCACCATCTCAGGGGCCCGGGCCGAGGACGAGGCCGACTATCACTGTAATTTGTACGTGGGTAGTAATGTTTACACGGTGATGTAAACCCACGGGGAAGTGCAACCAAAACCTCCTCATGGGCTCAGACTGGCTCAGCCTGAGATGCAGAAAGAAGAGCGAGGGTGGAAATGGCCAACACACCATGGGAAGAGGACATGTTCCATGACCCCATTTTCCTGTTCAGGAATTTTTGTCATGTCCCTCCTCATTCTCCCCCAGGGCGGGTCCATCTTGTCTTGGGATTCCTGCAAGAACGGGCTTTCCCTCTTCCTCTCCGCCCATAGTTACAGGGATGAGGTCAGCTCCCAAGTGGATCAACCTACTTGAGACTCAGAAATCTTAGCAGTACCTATAAGACTCCCCTAACTTCAAGAGCAATAACAAGATATTCTCATTTATGAATTCGACTGTGGAGACAAAGTAAAGTCTATTTTGGCCTTGAAATGGCGCATTACCTGGCGCTTGTTAGAAATGCAATTCCCATGATAGACCCACTGAGACAGAAATGTGTTGTTGCCCCAGAATCTCTCTGTCCACAAGCTCTCCAGTAAAAGGCTCAACAGGAATGCTGGAGAAGCTCCTCTTTTTCCATGGTTACCTTCCTTCCTCCACATCAAATAATCAACTCAAAATGCATGAAAGATTGAAATGTATGACTCCAAACCATAAATCTCCAAAAAAACATAGGCACTAAAATCTCTGACATTAATCTTACCAACATTTTCTCTAATTCATCTCAGACAAAGAAAGCAAAAGGAAAAAGAAACCAAACGGACTACATCAAAGTAAAGAGTTTTTTTCACAGCAAAGGAAACCACCAACAAAACAAAAAGACAGCCTCCAGTGATATAATGGAGGTTGGTATTCACCAATGCTAATCCCATAAAGTGGTCCATGTCCCACATTTATAAAGAGCTCACACAACTCATCACCAAGATGAGAAACTAAATCCACAAAACAATCCAATTAAAAAATGGCAGAGGACCTGAGCAGACTTCTCCAAAGAGAACACACAGAGGCCAACAGACAGAGGAAAAGATACTCAACGTCACTGACCATCACAGAAATGTGAATTAAACCCACAATGCAATGCCACCTCACATCCTCAGAATGGCTGTCATCAAATCCACAAACAACAAGTGTTGGCAAAGATGTGAAGAAGAGTGAACCCTCATGCATTGTTGGTGAGAATGCAGTTTTGGTGCTGTCACTCTAGAAAGCTGTATGGAGGGGCCTTGAATGATTGCAGGCCAACCTGCCTCATTACCCAGCGATGCCACATCTGGTATTTATGTGAAGAAACCCCAAAACACTATATTGAAGAAATGCATGAGCCCTAGGTTAACTGCAGCGTTATTTACAATGGCGAAGCTATAGAAGCAACCCAGGTGCCCACCAAGAGAGGGGTGGATAGAAAGTGGTGGCACATGTAAACAATGGAATATTACTCAGTTATAGAAACAACACTGAAATCTTATGACACCATGGATGGACCTAGGGAGTATTATGCTAAGTAAAGTAAGTCAGACAGAGAAACACAAACACCAGATGATTTCACTCATATGTGGAACGTAAAGACCAAAATAAATATACAAAAAAAATTGGTGTGGACTCAGAGTACAAACTGATGTTTTCTTGCCGGCAGGGGGTCAGGAGACTGGGTGAAAAGGTCGGAGGGATAAAGTACTAGTTGCTGCTTCCCAATCAGTGACTGGAAAGTGAACGCACAGCACAGGGGAGCCAGACAATAGCCTTGTGCTAGCCCTGTGCGGTGCCAGCGGGGCCCAGGTACCAGGGACACTTTGTAAAGCACAGGATTGTGCAACCCCTATGCTGTGCACGTGACACCGATACAACATAGTATTAAATGTGAACTAGAGTTAAAGAATAAAAGTGTGTGTGTGTTTTTAAAGCAGAGGTCCGTTTATGTGGCCTGGGAGACCGAGGTGACCTCACCCAGGCCCTGTGCATCCCCTGCTCCCTGCCTTGGCCTGGATGTTTATGCTCTGAACCCTGACACCTGAGGGAAGCTGGGTGTTTCTTTCTGGAAGTTACACTGTGAGGAGCGTGTGACCTCCAGGCTCCAGGTGCCTCCCCAGGAAGGACCTGGCTCTCAGAGGAGGCGCACTTCCTCCAGTTTATCCTGAGGCCTCTCCCTCTTTCCTCTCTGCGTTCTGCTGTTGTTGTTGGGATGATTGTGATCAAGGTTAGCTGATTTGGCCCTAAACCTTATAAACCCAATTCCCATTCAATCCATGGATATCCTCACACATATACTTAAGGCCATAAAGATTGGAGAACAGAAAGTGAGGACTTCTACATCCCATGAGGGAGAAGAGAACTCCACAGCGGGGTAGAGTTCATGAATATTAACACAGTTTTATGTCAAACCTTGTCCTGAAAATAATGACAAACCTAGAGAATCACATCTTAAATAGCTCAAGCGCCGAGAGCAGGTATGGGCAGCGTAACGTTCCCGAGTGAATGGGAACCTGCAGAAGTCACCAAAGAGCACAGACACTTGCTCCCCGGCATCGTCATATGGTCCTGGCAAAGGCAGAGGGGAAAGCCAAGACACGTCCCCTGGGGGCTGGGACTCTGACAGGAGCCCCTCACAACAGCCACGGAGACAACAACAACCATGAATTTCACCCTGAAGCATCAGTTCCCAACCTGTGGGTCGCGACCCCTTTGGCGATCAACGACCCTTTCACAGGGGCCGCCTAAGACCATCCTGCATATCAGATATTTACATGACGATTCATCACAGTAGCAGCATTACAGTGATGAAGTAGCAGCGAAAATAATTTTATGGTTGGGTCACAACATGAGGAACTGTATTTAAAGGGCCAGAAGGTTGAGAACCACTGTGTTACAATGAACCTACTGCATTTAACTGTTGGCTTCCTAGGACCCAGGCGAGTTGCCATCATGTGGGCAGTGCAGCCCTGTGTGTCGCACACTCAGCCTTGGTCTACTCCCCGGTGATACTCATTCGGGACTGTGTCAGGGGGGGACCCTGACCCTTCACTCCCCAGACACCTGCGCTATGATTTCCCCGGGGCCTGACTCCCTGTAGGAGAGAGACCTGCCTGCTAAGCTCCTTCACATAAGACAGGCAGGCGAGTCACTGAAGAAGGAAGAGCATTTTCCCAGAAATGGGGTCAGATTTGGGATGAACTAGATTGCTGGGCCCCGGAGGTAAACACAGTTATCCGGTCATGTCGCCCACAGACATTTCTAGAAAACAAATTTAGGATTGAGGTGACCAGGGTCGTGGGGGCACTGATTTGGTGACAGAAGTCAGGTTTCCCCCTTCAGTGTCTGAGTCACCGTGTAGTCACTGGTGAGGGCCCAGCATCTGCCGCTTTCAATAAACCCCCAGGGAACAGCAGGGTGTCCCTGGGGCAGGACTAGGGGGAAGCTGATTTGCATGAGGCCCTTCTCCCCTAATGGGTGAGGGAGGCATGAAAAGGCCCAGGACTCCCCCCTGCAGCCCAGGAGCCTGAGGAGCCACATCCTGTGAGTGTCCCCACCATGGTCTGGACGGTGCTTCTGCTCCAGCTCCTGGCGCACAGCTCAGGTCAGAGGAAGGGCCTCTGCATCCTTGGGGGACACGGAACAGCAGGGTCTCAGGGTGACCTTGGTCCCTCATAACACCTGTCTCTCTCCTGTTGGTTTCAGGGGTGGATTCTCAGACTGTGGTGACCCAGGAGCCGTCAATGTCAGTATCTCCAGGAGGGACAGTCACACTCACCTGTGGCCTCAGCTCTGGGGCCGTCTCTAGTAGTAACTACCCCAGCTGGTACCAGCAGACCCCAGGCAAGCCTCCTCGCATGCTCATCTACAGCACAAACAGCCGCCCCTCTGGGGTCCCTGCCCGCTTCTCTGGCTCCATCTCTGGGAACAAGGCCGCCCTCACCATCTCAGGGGCCCAGCCTGAGGACGAGGCCGACTATTACTGTGCTCTGTACAATGTTGGTGCTCTTTACACGGTGATGTAAACCCACAGGGAAGTGCAACCAAAACCTGCTCATGGGCTCAGACTGGCTCAGCCTGAAATGCAGAAGGAAAGAGCGAGGGTGGAAATGGCTGTTCCTCCGTTTTCCTCTCTGAAAATCTGTAGAACAAATACCCTCAGGTGACGATTAGCAACAACAACCAAATTCCAAGGAAGACTGCCCATGACCCAGGGACTCCACATCCGGGTGTATTTCGGAAGGAACCGGAAGCACTGATTGGAAGGAGTCCATGCACCCCATGCTCCCTGCAGCCTTCTCTCCAATGGCCGAGCTATGGGAGCGACTCAGTGCCCGTCAGGAGAAAGGCGGATGGAAAGAGCTGGTACCTCTCTGTAGTGGAACATTCCCCGGTTATAGAAAAACAACAATGGAAGCCTATGACACCATGGATGGACCTGAGGGTATTAGGCAAAATAAAGTAAGTCAGAGGGAGAAAAACAAACACCAGATGATTCCTATCCCATGTGGAACCTAAAGAACAAAAGAACTGAATGAACAAAATAAACAGACTCATAGATTCAGAGAACAGAGTGATGGTTGCCAGAGGAAAGTGGGGATGGAGGAGTGAGTGAAGACGTTAAAGGGAGTAAGAGGTATAAATTGGTTATAAAATAACCCAGGCATGTAGGTCCAGCATAGAGTAGTGATGGCGAACCATTTGATCTCGGCGTGTCAGCATTTTGAAAAACCCTAACTTAACTCTGGTGCCATGTCACATATAGAAATTTTTTGATATTTGCAACCATAGTAAGGTTTATATATTTTTTAAAAGTATTTCTTTCCTTTTTTCAAGAGATAATTCTTTTTTTAAATATATTTTATTGATTTTTTTACAGAGAGGAAAGGAGCGGGATAGAGAGTTAGAAACATTGATGAGAGAGAAATGTTGATCAGCTGCCTCCTGCACACTCCCCACCGGGGATGTGCCCACAGCCAAGGTACATGCCCTTGACCGGAATCGAGCCTGGGACCCTTGAGTCTGCAGGCCAACGCTCTATCCACTGAGCCAAACAGGCTAGGGCAAGATTTATATATATATATATATATATATATATATATATATATATATATATATATATATATATTTTTTTTTTTTTTTAAATATATTTTATTGATTTTTTACAGAGAGGAAGGGAGAGAGATAGAGAGTCAGAAACATCGATGAGAGAGAAACATGGATCAGCTGCCTCCTCCACATCTCCTACTGGGGATGGGCCCGCAACACAGGTACATGCCCTTGGCCGGAATCGAACCCGGGACCCCCCAGTCCACAGGCTGACGCTCTATCCACTGAGCCAAACTGGATTCTGCAAGATTTATATTTTTGATACTGATTGTATAGATTTAAATGCCATTTAACAAAGAAAAATCAACCAAAAAAATGAGTTCGCGTGTCACCACTCACACGCGCTTCATAGGTTCACCATCACAGCTCTAGGTCCATCCACAGTGTCATAAGATTCAATGTTGTTGTTTTTATAACTGAGTCATATTCCATTTTATGTCACCCCGTGCACTGTAAAAACATTATTGCACTAGACAAATGCATTTTAAACATCTCAAGAACCAAAAGAAGGTATTGTCAGTGTAACGTTCAAGGATAAAGGAGAAGCTACAGGACTAATCTGGAACACAGACATGTCTCCCTTCACGTCATTATAGTCGCCAGGCAAAGGCAGAGGCAAAAAACCCAGACATGCCCACAGGGGCACAGAATGTCACAACCAATACAGAGACAACAACAACAGCAAAAACCAAGAATTTCATCCTAAAGGATCACCCAGTGGAATCATGACCAGGTAGGAACTGACGGGCTTTCTGGGGAACCTTAAGCCTCAAACTTTGCTCCAAATGCTCACGCACCAGAAATTAACCCAGCGGCCAGGCAGACAGAGGGAAAGCCAACAAGCAGGTTCCTTTAAGGTCTGGGACCGCAGCGTGTCATTTACTTTTGTGCGGGTCCGGAGGAACCTGAGGAAATAATGGGTCAACCCCAGCAGCAGAGGTGGGACCTGCTCATCCTCCTGCCTGGGGAGTGGCCTCAGGAAGATCACAGAGCCCTCCCAGGAGGCCTGGGTGGAGGAAATGGGCTGGAGGACAGGTGCTCTGGGACCAGCAGGGGGCGCTGGTGCACTGGGACTGAGAGCTCAGGGCTCTGGGCCAGGCAGCTGGGAACACACTCTACTGGCCCCTGCACACTTGGGCAGGCAGGTCCTCACTCAAGTGTGACTTCCCTGCACCTGGGCCCAGGAGCAACATGAGCCCTCAGCTCTGACACCCACACTTGTCTGATATCTCACCCCTCCCTCATGGAGTCGTTGTCCAGGCCTCATTCACAGACAAAGAGAGATAAGAAATCACACAAAAAAGGTAATTTTGTGGAAGAATTGTGACCTATGAGAAAATTGAATTGATCATGTCAGTTTAATGCATAGGTGATTGGATAGTTATTCCAACATAAACACCATAAATCACAGTGTCATTTCCCCTCTGATGGACGCCAGTGTGTGTATCACCTTCTCCAATGACTGGAGACATGTTGTCCCCTGCTCATCCCCTTACATGTCTCCATCCCTCCCATTCTTCCTCCCCCTCAGGGAAAGGGACTTTAAACTGTTCTGTGATGTTCACACCGACTCGCTCACACTCAGTGTTGATCTCATTTCTGATCATGACACACATGCTCCTATTTTGTTATGTGAGACGTTAATAGGTTTCTCACAATATCATGGTGACACCGTGACATTTTATCCTTAAAACCCCATTTAATTGGAAAGTACACCACATAACTGATGGCTTCCTGGGACAAAAGAGAGTGGGCACCCCTGCCTGACAGGGCAACGGTCTGAGTCAGGAGCCCCAACCATGGTCCCCAGATCTTTGTTCCTGGTACAGGGACTGACATGGCTGCACAGAGGACTCACCGCTGGAGGGAGGGCTGACTGCTATGACCCTCCAAAGAAGACAAGGAGGGGTTTCACTGAGGAGGGAAACAATGTTCCTGGAAATGGGGTTGGATTTGGGAAGAACTAAAGTGCTGGGGGAGGAGGGGCGGACACCCCCACCTCACCCTTCAGCCTCAGACCCTCCGGGGAAGGAAGTGAGGACTCAGGTCACCAGGACACCAGGGCACTGACTTGATGAAAGACATCAACCCCCTCCCTCAGTGTCTCAGTTAATGTGGAGTCTATTGGTCTGTGTGAGTGGCCAGCATCTGCCTCTTTTAAGATCCCCCAGGGGACAGCAGGGTGTCCCTGGGGCAGGACTAGGGGGGAAGCCGATTTGCATGAGGCCCTTCTCCCCTAATGGGTGAGGGAGGCATGAAAAGGCCCAGGACTCCCCCCTGCAGCCCAGGAGCCTGAGGAGCCACATCCTGTGAGTGTCCCCACCATGGTCTGGACGGTGCTTCTGCTCCAGCTCCTGGCGCACAGCTCAGGTCAGAGGAAGGGCCTCTGCATACTTGGGGGACACAGAACAGCAGGGTCTCAGGGTGACCTTGGTCCCTCATAACACCTGTCTCTCTCCTGTTGGTTTCAGGGGTGGATTCTCAGACTGTGGTGACCCAGGAGCCGTCAATGTCAGTATCTCCAGGAGGGACAGTCACACTCACCTGTGGCCTCAGCTCTGGGGCCGTCTCTAGTGGTAACTACCCCAGCTGGTACCAGCAGACCCCAGGCAAGCCTCCTCGCATGCTCATCTACAACACAAACAGCCGCCCCTCTGGGGTCCCTGATCGCTTCTCTGGCTCCATCTCTGGGAACAAGGCCGCGTTCACCATCTCGGGAGCCCAGCCAGAGGATGAAGCTGACTATTACTGTGCTCTGTACATGGGGAGTTATGTTTACACGGTGATGTAAACCCACGGGGAAGTGCAACCAAAACCTCCTCATGGGCTCAGACTGGCTCAGCCTTTGATGCAGAAAAAGACTGAGGTTGGAAATGGCCAACACACCATGGGAAGGGGGCTCCCTGTCCCCATTTCGTTTCTAGGATCGGGGTCATGTGCCTCCTCAGTCTCTCCCAGGACGTGTCCACCTCTTCATGAGACTCCAGCAAGAATGGGCTGTCCCTCTTCCTGTCCGCCCATAGTTACAGTCAAGGGCTCAGCTCCCAACTGGATCAGCCTACAGTGAGAGTCAGAGACCCCACTGTGAGGTGTAAGTCTCCTCTGACTCAAAGAGCATTGACGACACAGCCTCAGTCATGAATTCCACTGTGAGGACAACGTTGATATTCATTTTGGCCTTGAAATGGGGGCTTTAGCTCGGGTTGTTAGAAAGGCAATTCCCATGATAGACCCACTGAATCAGAAACGTGTTGTTGTCCCAGAATCTCTATGCCCATAAGCTTCCAGGAGGAGGTTCAACATGAATGCTGGAGAAGCACCTCTCTTCCTCTTGTTGCCTTCCTTCCTCCACATCAAATAATAAACTCAAAATGGATTAAAGACTGAAATGTAAGACTCAAAACCATAAAACTCTGAAAACAATATAGGGATGAAAATCTCTCTCATTAATTTTACCAACATTTTCTCTAATGCATCTCCTCAGACATGGAAAGCAAAAGGAAGAATAAACCAAAGGGACTACATCAAAGTAAAATCTTTTTGCACAGCAAAGGAAACCACCAACAAAACAAAAAGACAACCTACTGAGTGAAGTGGGTATTCACCAATGATCATCCCATGAAGGGGTCCATGTCCCACATTTATAAAGAGCTCATACAACTCAACACCAAGAAAAGAAAGCAAACCCACAAAACAATCCAATTAAAACATGGGCAGAAGACCTAACAGACTTCTCCAGAAAGAACATACAGTGGCCAACAGACAGAGGAAAAGATACTCAACGTCACTGATCCTCACAGAAATGTAAATTAAACCCACAATGCAATGCCACCTCACATCCTCAGAATGGCTGTCATCACATCCACAAACAAGTGTTAACAAAGATGTGAAGAAAAGCAAACCCTCATGCACTGTTGGTGGGAATGCAGATGGTGCGGTCACTCTAGAAAGCTGTATGGCGGGGCCTTAAAAAACTACAGGCCAACCTGCCTCATTACCCAGTGCTGCCACATCTGGTATTTATGTGAAGAAACCCAAACGCTGATGTGAAAAACTGCATGCACCCTGTGCTCCCTGCAGCGTCACTGACAATGGCCTCGCTGTGGAAGCTCCCAGGGGCCCAGAGGGACCTGGAGGGGATGGTGCTGAGTAAAGTAGGTCAGACAGAGAGACACAGACACCATAACATTTCACTCCAATGTGGAGGAACTCAGATTACAAACTGATGGTTTCCAGAGGGCAGGGGGTCAGGAGACTGAGTGAAAAGGTCGGAGGGATAAAGTACTAATTGCTGCTTCCAAAACAGGGACGGGAAAGTGAACGCACAGCACAGGGGAGCCAGACAATAGCATTGTGCTAGCCCTGTGCGGTGCCAGGTGGACACAGGGGTACCAGGGACACTTTGTAAAGCACAGGATTGTGCAACCCCTATGCTGTCCATGTGAATTCGATACAACATAATATTAAATGTAAACTAGAGTTAAAGAATAGAAAGTTTTTGTTGTTGTTGTTGTTTTTGTTTGTTTGTTTTTTAAAGCAGAGGTCCCGCTTCTGTGGCCTGGGAGACCGAGGTGACCTCACCCAGGCCCTGTGTGTCCCCTGCCTCCTGCCTTGGCCTGGATGTTTATTCTCTGACCCCTGACACCTGAGGGAAGCTGGGTGTTTCTTTCTGGAAATCACACTGTGAGGAGCCTGTGAGCTCCAGGCTCCGGGCGCCTCCCCAGGAAGGACCTGGCTCTCAGAGGAGGCGCACTTCCTCCAGTTTATCCTGAGGCCTCTCCCTCTTTCCTCTCTGCGTTCTGCTGTTGTTGTTGGGATGATGTGTGATCAAGGTTAGCTGATTTGGCCCTAAACCTTAGAAACCCAATTGCTATTCAATCCATGGATATCCTCACACATATACTTAAGGCCAAAAAGATTGGAGAACAGAAAGTGAGGACTCCTACATCCCGTGAGGGAGAAGAGAACACCACAGCGGGGTAGAGTTTCATGTGTATGAACACAGTTTTATGTCAAACCTTGTCTGAAAGTAATGACAAAGCTAGAGAATCACATCTTAAATAGCTCGAGAGCCGAGAGCAGGTATGGGCAGCGTAACGTTCCCGAGTGAATGGGAACCTGCAGAAGTCACCAAAGAGCACAGACACTTGTCCCCGACATCGTCATATGGTCCTGGCAAAGGCAGAGGGGAAAGCCAAGACACGTCCCCTGGGGGCTGGGACTCTGACAGGAGCCCCTCACAATGGCCACGGAGACAACAACAAAGACAACAACCAAGTAAAAGCGTGCCCCAAAATTCACGCAAGATTTAATTTTACGCCATTTGTGCCATAAAGTGTTGCCAAAGAAAAAGAAAGATACCATGATAGCTAACAGTTCAGGGTTATTAAAAATGGAGCCCTACAGGAAAGAACAATGCATTTTCATTGTTGAGCAATATTTTAAAAATAATGAAGGTTTGGCAGCTACAGTTCGCAATTTAGTGCAAAATACGGTCGGAATAGTGATTTAACTTCATCAACTGTGAAGACATTAATTAAAAAATTTAGGGAGACTGGATCAATTAGTGATCTTAAACACTCTGGCCGTCCTTCAACAAGTCATTCAACACAAAACATTGAAGCAGTTCGTGAGAGTGTTGCTGAGAGTCCAGGGACATCCATTCGGCGCCGTGGTCAAGAATTGGACATTTCGAGAAGCTCTCTACAGCGTATTCCCACGAAAGATTTGCATCTTCATGTTTACAAAGTTCAATTGACTCAAGAACGGAAGCCTGCTGACCACGCACAGCGAAAGGAGTTCGTTGAGTGGATTATGGAACAAGTGGATTCTGATTTTTCAAACAAAATCATCTTCAGCGATGAGGCTCATTTTCACCTTGATGGATTGGTTAATCAACAAAATTGTCGCATTTGGGGTTCAGAAAATCCACGAGTGATTGTTGAGAAACAAATGCATCCACAACGTGTCACTGTTTGGTGCGGGTTTTGGGCTGGAGGCATCATCGGACCATTCTTTGAAAATGTGGCTGCTCGGACAATAACAGTTAATGGTGCTTGCTATCGCAACATGATAATCCATTTACCCGAAATGCTTTTCCATACATAACCCTATACTGAATCAATAAAAAATTTACAATTTTTAATTATAAACCTGTGTTTTCTATCAAAATTACTTCTTGCGTGAATTTTGGGATAGCCTTTATTTCACCCTAAAGAATCACCAAGTGGAATCAAGACCAGGTAGGAACTGACGGGGTTTCTGGGGAACATTAAGCGTCAATCTTTGCTCCAAATGCTCATGCATCAGAAATTAACCCAGCGGCCAGGCAGACAGAGGGAAAGCCAACTATCAGGGATACTTTAAGGTCTGGGACCGCAGCGTGTCATTTACTTTTGTGCGGGTCCCGAGGAACCTGAGGAAATAACGGGTCAACCCCAGCAGCAGAGGTGGGACCTGCTCATCCTCCTGCCTGGGGAGTGGCCTCAGGGAGATCACAGAGCCCTCCCAGGAGGCCTGGGTGGGGGAAATGGGCTGGAGGACATGTGCTCTGGGACCAGCAGGGGGCGCTGGTGCACTGGGACTGAGAGCTCAGGGCTCTGGGCCAGGCAGGTCCTCACTCAAGTGTGACTTCCCTGCACCTGGGGCCCTAGGAGCCACATGAGCCCTTAGCTCTGACACCCACACTTGTCTCCTATCTCACCCCTCCCTCATGGAGTCATTGTCCAGGCCTCATTCATAGACAAAGAGAGATAAGCAGTCACACAACAAAAAGTAATAGTTTTAATATGTAAATGATTGGCTACTGACTCCAACATAAATACCATAAATCACAGTGTCATTTCCCCTCTCATGGACGCCAGTGTGTGTATTAACCATCCCGAAACGACTGGAGACATATTGAACCCTGCTCATTCCCTTACATTTCTCCATCCCTTCCATTCTTCCTGCCCCTCAGGGAAAGGGACTTTCAAACTGTTCTGTGATGTTCACACCAACTCGCTCACACTGTGTTGATCTCATTTCTGATCATGACACACATGCTTCTATTTTGTTATGTCAGATGGTAATCGGTTTCTCACAATATCATGGTGACACTGACATTTTCTCCTCAAAGTGTATTTCATTGAAAGCTACCCCATATAATGGATGGCTTCCTAGAACAAAAGAGAGAGGCCATCCCTGCCTGGCAGGGCAACTATCTGAGTCAGGAGCCCCAACCCTGGTCCCTAGATCTCTTTTCCTGGGACGGGAACTAACACGGCTGGACAGAGGACTGACCGCTGGAGGGAGGACTGACTGTTACGATCCTTCAAAGAAGACAAGGAGGGGTTTCCTGAGGAAGGAAGCAATGATCCCAGGGGTGGGTTTGGATTGGGATTAACTGCAGTGCTGGGGCCAGGAGGGGGCGGACACTCCCACCTCATTCTGCAGCCTCAGACCCTCCAGAAAAGGAAGTGAGGACTCAGGTCACCAGGACACCAGGGCACTGACTTAGTGAAAGACATCAACCCCCTCCCTCAGCGTCTCAGTTAATGTGGATTCTATTGGTCTGTGTGAGGGCCCAGCATCTGCCCCTTTCAAGATCCCCCAGGGGACAGCAGGGTGCCCCTGGGGCAGGACTAGATGGGAAGCTGATTTGCATGAGGCCCTTCTCCCCTAATGGGTGAGGGAGGCATGAAAAGGCCCAGGACTCCCCCCTGCAGCCCAGGAGCCTGAGGAGCCACATCCTGTGAGTGTCCCCACCATGGTCTGGACGGTGCTTCTGCTCCAGCTCCTGGCGCACAGCTCAGGTCAGAGGAAGGGCCTCTGCACCCTTGGGGGACACGGAACAGCAGGGTCTCAGGGTGACCTTGGTCCCTCATAACACCTGTCTCTCTCCTGTTGGTTTCAGGGGTGGATTCTCAGACTGTGGTGACCCAGGAGCCGTCAATGTCAGTATCTCCAGGAGGGACAGTCACACTCACCTGTGGCCTCAGCTCTGGGGCCGTCTCTAGTGGTAACTACCCCAGCTGGTACCAGCAGACCCCAGGCAAGCCTCCAAGCCAGCTCATCTACAACACAAACAGCCGCCCCTCTGGGGTCCCTGATCGCTTCTCTGGCTCCATCTCTGGGAGCAAGGCCGCGCTCACCATCTCGGGGGCCCAGCCTGAGGATGAAGACGACTATTACTGTGCTCTGTACCTGGGTAGTGGCATTCACACGGTGATGTAAACCCACGGGGAAGTGCAACCAAAACCTCCTCATGGGCTCAGACTGGCTCAGCCTTTGATGCAGAAAAAGCCTGAATGTCGAAATGGCCAACACACCATGGGAAGGGGGCTCCCTGGCTCCATTCTCCTGTCCGAGGATTCGTGGTCAAGTGCCTCCTCAGTTTTTCCCAGGGTGGGTCCATCTCGTCATGTAACTCCTGCAAGAATGGGTTTTCCCTCTTCCTCTCTGCCCATAGTTACAGGGACGGGCTCAGCTCCCAACTGTATAAACCTACAGTGAGTCTCAGAAAAATAAGCAATACTTATAAGTCTCCCCTAATTTAAAGAGCAATAGCAAGATATCATCATTCATGAATTTGACTGTGGAGACAAAGTTAATGCTTATTTTGGCCTTGAAATGTAGCATTACATGTAGTTGTCAGAAATGCAATTCCCATGTTAGACCCACTGAATCAGAAACGTGTTGTTGTCCCAGAATCTCTCTGTCCACCCGCTCTCCAGGAGGAGGTTCCACATGAATGCTGGAGAAGCTCCTCTCCTTCCATTGTTACCTTCCTTCCTCCACATCAAAGAATAAACTCAAAATGCATGAAAGACTGAAATGTAAGCCTCCAAACCATAAAACTCCGGGAAAAAATATAGGTTCTAAAATCTCTGACATTAATCTTACCAACATTTTCTCTAATGCATCTCCTCAGACCGGAAAGCAACAGGAAAAATAAACCAAAGGGACTACATCAAAGGAAAGAGCTTTTTGCACAGCAAAGGAAACCACCAACAAAACAAAAAGACAACCTACTGAGTGAAGTGGGTATTCACCAATGATCATCCCATGAAGGGGTCCATGTCCCACATTTATAAAGAGCTCACACAATTCAACACCAAGAAGAGAAAGCAAACCCACAAAACAATTCAATTGAAACATGGACAGAGGACCTGAACAGACTTCTCCAAACAGAACACACAGAGGCCAACAGACAGAGGAAAAGATACTCAACGTCACTGACCATCACAGAAATGTAAATTAAACCCACAATGCAATGCCACCTCACATCCTCAGAATGGCTGTCATCACATCCACAAACAACAAGTGTTGGCAAAGATGTGAGGAAAATCGAACCCTCATGCACTGTTGGTGGGAGTGCAGATGGTGCGGTTACTCTAGAAAGCTGTACGGAGGGGCCTTAAAAAACTACAGGCCCACCTGCCTCATTACCCAGCGATGCCACATCTGGTATTTATGTGAAGATACCCAAACGCTGATGTGAAGAACTTCACGCGCCCTGTGCTCCCTGCAGCGTCACTGACAATGGCCGCGCTGTGGAAGCACCCAGGTGCCCAGAGGGACCTAGAGGGGACGGTGCTGAGTAAAGGAGGTCAGACAGAGAAACACAAACACCATAACATTTCACTCAAATGTGGAATGTCACAGCCATGACCTCTCCTTCTCCCCTCTTCGTGTTTTGTTCTTGTTGTTGGGATGATACATGATAAATATTAATTGATTTGGACCTAAACCTTATAAACCCAATTCCCATTAAATCCAGGAAGCTCTTAACAAATATACTTGAAAAGACCAGCGAAGATTAGAGAATAGAAAATGTGGACTTTTAAACTGCATAATGGAGAAAAAACTCTAAAAAGGGGTAGAGTTTCATTCATATTAATATTCTTTTTATGTCAACCCTTGTATTGCCAATGTAATATTCAAGAATACATGAGACCCAGCCACCCTGGCTCAGTGGTTGAGCATTGACCTATGAACCAGGAGGTCATGGTTCAATTCCCTGTTAGGGCACATGCCTGGGTTTAGGGCTCGGTCCCCAGTGTGGGGTGTGCAGGAGGCAGCCAATGAATGCTTTTCTCTCATCATTGATGTTTCTATCTCTCTCTCTCTCTCCCTCTCCTTTCCTCTCTGAAATCAATAAAAATATAATTAAATTTTAAAAAATGAGAACATACAGAAGTAATCAAAGAACACAAGACACTTGTTCCCCAACATCGTTATAATCTCCTGGCAAAGGCAGAGGGAAAGAGCTAGGATGTCCCCTGGGAGCTGGGACTCTGACGGGGGCCCCTCACAACAACCACAGAGACAACAACAACAACCAAGAATTTCACCAAGTGGAATCACCAAGTGGAATCATGACCAGGTAGGAACTGACGGGCTTTCTGGGGAACTTTAAGCCACAAACTTTGCTCCAAATGCTCATGCACCAGAAATTAACCCAGCGGCCAGGCAGACAGAGGGAAAGCCAATAAGCAGGTTCCTTTAAGGTCTGGGACCGCAGCGTGTCATTTACTTTTGTACAGGTCCTGAGTAACCTGAGAAAATAACGGGTCAACCCCAGCAGCAGAGATGGCACCTGCTCATTCTCCTGCCTGGGGAGTGGCCTCAGGAAGATCACAGAGCCCTTGATTGTTGAAAGGAAAAAGGGTTATTACCATTCCTGCTGCAGAGTTGCAAGCACTATGCGTAATTTCTACAGGACCTCACCAGGGGGCGCTGTGGCTCTTCTCAGAAATGCAAGGCCTGAAGCCAGCTCACATAGTTCCAATTGAGTGGGCCCTGCGCCCATGCCCATGGCCTGGGTGAGAGGTGACAGCAGGTGCTTCCCCTCCAGGGACAGACTCAGAGCCCACAGCCTCCCCAGCCTCCTCCTCACAGTGAAGCTTCAGACGGGGCCCAGGACCCAGCACAGGAGGGTCCTGTGGGCTCACATTTGCATAATGACCAGCAAACACCCCCTGTGCCCAGGAGGCCGGGAGGAGATAAAGGGACACCCGAGACCAGCACCTGCAAGAGACCAAGGCACCTTGGAAAGCCTCCGCCATGAGCTGGACTGCCCTCCTCCTCCTCCTCGTTCTCAGCCCAGGTTCAGGGCCATTTCAGAGATCAGCCCGTGGAGGGGTCCTTCGCCTTCTGTTCCTTATCCCTGACATGTGTCTGCTTCTATTTCAGGGTCCAGGTCTCAGGCTGTGGTCACTCAGGAGCCCTCAATGACTGTGTCCCCCGGAGGGACAGTCACTCTCACCTGTGGCTCCAGCACAGGGGCTGTCACTGACGGTCTCTACCCGTACTGGTTTCAGCAGAAGCCTGGCCAGGTCCCCAAAGCACTGATTTATGACACAAACAAGAAACACTCCTGGACGCCAGCCCGGTTCTCAGGCGCCATCCAAGGGGGCAGAGCTGCCCTGACCCTCTCAGGGGCGCAGCCTGAGGACGAGGCCGAGTACTACTGCTGGCTACACTTCAGTGGTGCTCACCACAGTGAGCGGCCCTGATGGGGAACCAGGACATAAACCTGAGCTTGGCTGAGTGTGGGTACAAACATGGTCCTGTGATACTGGCATCACGTAACAGACATCTGAGCTCTCAGGGGAGCTTAAACATTGACCCTCCGTAGAGAGAAGGTGAGGGGAAGGGTCTGAATTGATTCCATTCCTGTTTTAACCCTAAAGTGGAGGGAAAAGAGATGAGCAACTAAGGTACAAAAAGCAGAATTCATTTATTTTATTTTATAGAAGAAACAATATCTGCTGGATCAGAACTAAGGACTAAGGTCAAACACATTTCTTCCAGATAAAAGCATCTCCAATGTTCATTGCCAGCTACGAGCAAAGGAAAGAAGCCCTCCTCTCATATGTTACTAAAGTTGTTTTATTGTAATATAATGCACTTAATAACTATATTGCATATATTTAAAATATACTGAAAAGTATACATCCGTAGCCAGTTTGGCTCAGTGGATAGTCGGCCTGTGGACCAAAGGGTCCAGGTTTGATTAGGTCAAGGGCACGTACCTGTGTTGCAGGCTCCTCCCTGGCCTGGACCCTGGTCGGGGCGTATGCAGGAGTCAACCAATCAATGTGTTTCTCTCACATCAATAGTTATCTCGGTCTTTCTCTCTCTCTTCCACTCTCTCTGAAAATCAATGGAAAAATATCCTCGGGTGAGGATGTAAAATAAAATAAAGTAAATAAAATAAAATGTATAAACATTTTTAAAT
Source organism: Myotis daubentonii (assembly GCF_963259705.1). Classification (NCBI taxonomy): domain Eukaryota; kingdom Metazoa; phylum Chordata; class Mammalia; order Chiroptera; family Vespertilionidae; genus Myotis; species Myotis daubentonii. The sequence continues at coordinate 27,192,536 of NC_081858.1, forward strand.
GATTCTTCTTCCCTAATGTTCTTGGTTAAATTGTGTCTCCCACCCCCAAAAAAGATATGTTAAAGTTATATTCCTCAGGACCTAAGAATGTCACCTTATTTGGAAACAGAGTCAGGGGGAAAAAAAGATAAGAACACAGGGTCGATGCCAATGTAATTAGTGAAGATGAGGCCATGCTAGAGTGGGGTGGCCTCCTAATGCCATGTGGCTGGAGTCCTGATAGCAAGAAGCCCCATGAAGACACGGGGAGCACTCTGAGGAGATGGAGGCGGAGACTGGGTGACGCAGCTGCAAGCCAAGGAAGGCCCAAATTGCTGGTGTGGCTCAGTGGTTGAACCTCGACCTATGAACCAGGAGGTCATGGGTCAATTCCTGGTCAAGGCACATGCCTAGGTTTCAGGCTCAATCCCTAATGTGGGGCGTGCAGGAGGCAGCCGATCAATGATTCTCTCTCATCATTGATATTTCTCTCTCTCTCTCTCCCTATCTCTTCCTCTCTGAAACAAATGTATATATATATATATATATATATATATATATATATATATATATATATATATATATATTTGTGTATATATATGTGTATATATATATTTTTTAAATAAAAGTTTGGTAGAATTCAGAAATAAAATAAGCTTAGCATGAAGTTTTCATTTCTGGACGGCATTTTACCTACCAACTAAGTTTCCTTAATAACCATAGGACTATTATTTGGGTTATCAATTGTGAGTTTTGATCATCTTAATATTTACCGTGGTTGTGTAAGTTGTTAACATCAGGGGAGATTTGGTGAAGGATATGTGCACTATCTTTGCAACATTTCTGTGCATCTAAAATCACTCCAAAATAAAAAGCTGAAGTAAGCCCATCTCATTTCCTTCTCCCGAATTTACTAACACCTGTTGAACTAGATCCCAGATCTGGCTGTAAAACTTTCCACATTCAATCTTGGAGCGTTTGTATTTTCCAGGTAGTCGTCTCTAAATAAAAATATAAAAAATAATGCTCACCTTATGCCTATTTTTCATGGGTACAATGAACCTCCGCTGAAGCTTGACATTTAAAATACAGACCTTCAGATGGAAACCAGGCAAAGGAAGAGGCCCTCGAGGAGGGCCCGCAAGAATTCCAAGTGCCAGCGTCCCCTGTCTCCTCCCAGTGAGGTAGGTCACGGACAATGCCAACGCCTCCTGGCATCCATGTGCCACACTCGGCACGGAATACTGCCCACCAGGAGAGTTCACCCAAGCTCGGCGTCCAGAGGTTTTTTGGGGGGACTTGGTCATGTTGACCATTCACACAGATGACTTTAGTCTCCACCCATTTGGCCGTAAAACATTTAACCCTCGGTCTTTGGTCTTTTTCTTTTAATTCTCTAAAGCAGTCTTCGGCAAACTGCGGCTCACAAGCCACATGCGGCTCTTTGGCCCCTTGAGTGTGGCTCTTCCACAAAATACTGACTTCTGCGCATGGGCCACGAAGTTTCAATCGCACTGTACATGCGCGCCCACACATGGTATTTTGTGGAAGAGCCACACTCAAGGGGTCAAAGAGCCGCATGTGGCTCGCGAGCCGCAGTTTGCCGACCACTGCTCTAAAGTAAATAATTCTGACTAAAACCAGCTGTCTATTCCATGTAAGGCTCAAAATTAATAATGTCAACAGCGTCAGTTGGCCATGAAATCATTCCTTGAGTCATGCAAAACACTCAGATAAGAAATGAAGGCCTTGTAACACTGACAGTGACCCTGGGGTAGGATTTCAACAACAACCGGAGGAAGATGTACCAACAGGAATGAGCCAAGAAGAGAAGAGCAATGGATGCGGGAGGGCCTGGGGAACAACAGCTGCGATGCTAACAAGTAAGTCAACAGTTAAGTTCATAACTGAGAGGAGACCACACACGCTCAGCCCAAGAAGGCCGCCAGGGGGTGCTATGGATCTTCTCAGCGGCCTTGAACTTCAAGTGGCTCCAATTCAATGGACCATGAGGGGCTGCTCCCTGGCCTGTATAACAGCTTAGAGCAGCTGTTTCCTCCCACAGGGTAGACGCACAACCTCCACCCACCCCTGGCTTACCCGCTGGCTGTGTAGCTGCTCCCAGGGCTGAGGACCTGGGTGGTGGACGTCAGTGGTGACAGGCTCAGATTTGCATAAGGCGAGCCTCTAACACACCCCTTCACACAGCAGCTCAGTAGGAGATAAAGAGTCAGCAGAGAGGCCAGCTCCAGCTCAGAGCCAGGGGGCCCTTCTAACGTCTGCACAATGGCCTGCACCCCTCTCCTCCTCCTCCTCTTCCTCACTCACTGCCCAGGTGAATACAGACCCCCATACCAGCCACTGGAGGGGTCCCTCTGCCTTTGTTCCTTATCCCTGACAGGTGTCTGCTTTTGGTTTCAGAGTCCAGGTCTCAGGCTGTGGTCACCCAGGAGCCCTCAGCGACCGTGTCCTCGGGAGGGACAGTCACTCTCACCTGTGGCTCCAGCACAGGGGCCGTCACTGATGGCCACTATCCGTACTGGGTCCAGCAGAAGCCTGGCCAGGCCCCCAGGACACTGATTTATAACACGAACAACAGACACTCCTGGATGCCAGCCCGGTTCTCAGGCTCCATCCGAGGGGGCAAAGCTGCCCTGACCCTCGCAGGGGCGCAGCCTGAGGACGAGGCCGTGTACCACTGCTGGCTGGTGTACAGTGGTGCTCGGCACAGCGAGAGACGCAGATGGGGAACCAGGACATAAACCTCCGCTGGGGCCTGTGACAGGGGATCACGTGATCAGACACACCAGCTCTCAAGTAGCCTAAATGTGCATCGTCCATTGAAAAGTAAAGGGAAGGGTACCCAGCTGGCATGGCTCAGTGGTTGAGCATTGACCTAGGAACCAGGAGGTCAGGGTTTGAGTCCCGGTCAGGACACATGCCTGGGTTGTGGGCTCGATCCCCAGTGTGGGGTGTGCAGGAGGCAGCCGATGAATGATTCTCTCTCATCACTGATGTTTCTATTTCTTTCCCCTTCTCCCATCCTCTCTGAAATAAATAAATAAATAAATAAATAAATAAATAAATAAATAAATAAATAAATATTTTTAAAAGAAATGATGCTATATAATAAATCTTGCTTTTATTTCTTTTTAATTTTTAAAGTCCTCACCCAATGAGTGAGAAAATTTTTTCCATTGATTTTTAGAGAGAGCAGAAAGTATGGGGAAGGGAGAGAGGGAGGGAGAGAGAGAGAGAGAGAGAGAGAGAGAGAGAGAGAGAGAGAGACATCGATGTGTCAGAGACATCAATTGGTTGCCTCCTATCTGCGCCCCAATCGGGGGTGGAGGATTGAACCTGCAACCAAGGTACAAGCCCTTGACTGGGAATCGAACCCAAGACCCGTTGGTCCATGGGCCAGTGCTCTAACCACTGAGAAAAACTGGCCAGGCCTAATTAATCTTGTTTTTAATGAAATACTCCTGTTCCATGGTGTGGCTTTTGTGAAGTCAGGGGGAGATGCCTGCTGTTTTCATTAGGAAGCTTTTGTTTACATGTGGGCTAGTGTGACCCCTAGTTAGGGCCTAGGACTCAACTCAGGACAGCTGCCTAAAGCATGCAGCCTCGCCCTCCCGAAGTTGTCCTTCAAAGGGCGCCCTTGTCAAATGAAGTTCACGATCCCTTCAGCAGCCTGCCCTGGAAAGAGAGTCTGTAACGAGCCAGGTCAGAACAGGGACCGAGTCCAGCTGGGTCCCACTCTGAGGACACCACAGATGTGGAGGTCTGTGCATCCTTACGTTTTCCTGAACATGGGCTCTGTGCCAGGCTCGGGTTAGAGCTCAGAGCACAGCACTGACCAGATAGACGGGGTCCCATCCTCCCGGGGCTGACCCTACAGGGAAGTGAGGGACAACTGGCCATGAGAAGAAGGCATATGGTGGGTGTGACAAGAGGTGACACTGACAAGAAAGGGGTGGAGAACAGGAAGCCCTCAGAGGTTGCTAAGCAAGGAGGAGATAGAATCTGAGTTCCGCTTCTCCAAAAGATGAAATGGGAGGAGCAGCGTAAAGGCACAGCCACAGAGAGAACTAAAAACTCCGGACCAGAGCGGAGAGGGCTTGCAAACAGGAACCACCCCGCAGGAGCGCATCTGCCCTGTGGTGATATTCTCACTGTGGACACTAGAGGGGGCTGTGGGCCAGCGCCTGGGAGGCAAGCTCAGCTGTGAAATGGTCCTGTATGCCCGAGTCCAACTGTCACTGATGTGCAGCAGCCCAGGGGCTGCCAGAAGGGGCCACACTGCTCAGCGCCCCGGGAGGGGGCCTTATTTGCATGAAATGCCCACCCCCGAGGGTGGAAGGAGCTAAAATGAGAGCAGTGCAGGCTGGCTCTGTGCGGAGGGGGCTCGAGAAGCACAGCACGGGGGCGGCTACACCATGGCCTGGGCTTCGCTCCTGCTCGCACTTGTGGCTCACTGCACAGGTCAGGGGGCCTCTCTGGGCTGCGGGGGGGGTGGGGAGGGGGGGCGTGAGAGACCACAATGATCCTTCCTGACCCCTGTCCCCGTTCCTGACCTTTGGTCTCTTACCTGTTTTCAGGGGCCACTTCCCAGTCTGTGATTCAGCAATCCTCACTGACCACGAACCCTGGGGGGACGGTCATACTCACCTGTGGCGCCAGCACCGGGGCCGCCGTCACCACCAGTAACTATGCTAGCTGGATCCAACAGAAGCCCTACCAGGTACCCAAGGGTATAATAGGTGGTACCACCAACCGGATTCCAGGGGTTCCGGTCCGATTCTCCGGTGCCCTGGCGGGAGGCAAGGCCACGCTCACCATCACGGGGGCCCAGCCCGAGGACGAGGCGGAGTATTACTGTGCTCTGTGGTTCAGCAACCATTTGCACAGTGACAGATGCAGGCGGGGAAGTGAGACATAAACCCCGGCTCAGTGCCCTCTGCGCCTGCAGACTTCCTTTCTGTGCATGCACAGCTGAACCACAGGCCTAGGCAAAGCCGTCTGCCATGGGAGGGATGTGAGTCTCCAAGGGACGGAGGGCAGACTGTGGGTAACAACCACTAGGACCGCCCCCCTGACCCCACCTCCCGGGGTTCATGCTCTTGGTGATCCCTCTCCGGGGTGTGGGCTGTCGGGGTGAGGTGGTGGTGAGTGTGAGGACTTCAGGATGATGGAGGAGAAGGGCAAAAGGACTGTTAGGAGACGCGGTACCACAGAGAGAGCTCTGTTTGGGGGGCACTTAGGAAGGTGGGATGTGAGGGGAACCCCCTTCGCAAACAGGCGCAGGCCAGGGACCAGAAGAGAGCAAAGGACTCCCAAAGCAGGAAATGCACCTAATTAACGGAGTCGCTTCAAAGTGAAACATAACCACCTTTCCCTTAATGTGCGGGCTGAGCTGAGTGCCTCCCTTCTAATGAATGAAACAGCGTGAAAATGACAGAAAAACTGCTGAGACAGGCACTGCAGAGCCCTTGCTCACTGCCCCCTCCCTCCCTCGCTCACTCCCCCCCTCCCTCCCTCGCTTGCTCCCCTCCTGCACTCGCTCTGGAAGCCAGGTAGTAGCTTCTTGAGAACTCTCAGGTTGCCAGTGGAGAGGCTCCCATGGAGGACCTCAGGCTTTCTCCCAACAGCCAGAAAGGAAGTGTCCTCTCACTGGCCAGGGGAGTGAGCCATCTTGGAAGCAAGTCCTCCAGCCCCAGGCAAGCCTTCAGGTGACTAAGACCTCAAGAAGCCCTGAAGCAGAACCACCCAGCTAAGTTGCTCCTGGGTTCCTGGCTCTCAGAAACAGTGTAAGGCCAGCATGTCAAACTCAAAGGCTAACACGGGCCAAATAAACAAGGTTTAATTATGTGGGCTGCAAAAAAACAAAAGCTTCCATTTTCATAGAAATGTAGGTTTGTTTTGATAGAGACATGCTGAACACAAAGGGCTGAAATAAATGAGTCATCGTTAATGAGTATTTATGCGGCCCGCGGGCCACACGTTTGACACGCTTGGTGTAAGGTACCAAGTGTTTTGTGTGTTTTTTTTTAAAAGCTGTTAGTTCTGTACTTTGTTATACATCAATAGACGACTAATAAACTCCCAACTGTGAACTGTCTTTAATCTGGTGGCTCTTCCTCTTTATAGTCCAGTTTTTAGCAAGATTCCTGCTGGGTCAGTTAAAGGAAAAACCCTCCCTTTGGTATCTGATCGAATTCCTATCCCTTACCCTATCACCCTTGCCTGTCCTTGGCAATAATCCTGTCAAGTTGGTTTAGCCAAAACCGACCTTACCCTTGAAGTTTCCTCTTAGAAATTTCCTATCCACTGACACCCATCCTGTTCCTTGGTAGTAAATCCCCACTTTGCTCTTGATGGAGTCAGAGTTTAGCTCAATCTCTTTCCTGTAGTACAAAACCGCGTTGTAGTTGTCCCGCCTTGAATAAGTCTTTAAGTGTCAAGAATAATTTTTCTTTAACATTTCCAAATTTTGTTACTAGTAATTATTCTCAAATGAATATTTTCATACCTTTACCTATTACACTAGATTCATTTTGAGAGATCTATTTTCAGATGAAAACATTTCATACATTTACCATAGAAACGAAAAAGTATCATTTTTTAGTAACTCATTTGTAATTTGAAAAGGATGTATTTATATAAATGGACATGTCAGTGTATAATAAACACACCCTCTCAAAGCTCTCAGGAAAATTTTAATTCTCAGTAAAACTACACATTCAGACTAAAACAGTCAGCCTGCAAATTTTTAAATCTTATAATTAAGTTACCAAAAAAGTATGGAGAATTAAAACTTTAATAAAAATAAAAATATGCATCAAAATATTTGGGATTCAGACAAAGCTATAAACAAAGTCAGGCAGTCTTAAATCCTTTAATACAGAAAAATTAACTTTTAAAATAAAAAGCCATAGTAAAGAACAATCCTTTAAAAGTAGGTGTATAAAAGCCCTGGCCAGGTAGCTCAGTTGGTTACAGCATCATCCCAATATGCCAAGGGTATGAGTTCAATGCCTGGTCAGGTATATGTAAGACTCAACCAATGGGTAAGTGGAACAATAAGTAGATGTGTTTGGGTGTTTCTCTCTCTCTCTCTCTCTCCCTTCTCTCTCTCTAAAATCAATTAATACATTTTTTAAAAGGCGGAAAAAGTAGGTATATAATGAATCAAGACAAAAATAGAGAATAAAAACAAAACTACTTGGGATAATAAATCAAGAATTGCTTCTTGAAACAAGTAAATCAGAAGCATTGACAAAACTGTGGCAAACTAATGAGGGGAGAAGAAAATGCATTTCAATATTAGAAATAAGAAGGAAATGATATTCTGAGTACAGAGGATAATATTCACCCTCAAGTAGAACTATTTTTTGCTTCAAGAAAGTTTCTAATAGAAAAGTTGTAAATCCAGCCAAGCAAAACGTTGGATCAGTAATGAAAAGGTGAATGATTATCTCAGTACATGGCATAAACTACCCAATAAAACTAAGTAACAATTCTCTTTAAGTATTCTAAAGATAGAAATTCATTAAGCAGTATACTCATTACCTGTCATGGTAAAGCATTTCTCATTGAAACCAAGAACAAGAAAGCCCATTTTCACATCTTTTTGAAGTTCTGGCCAATGCAGTAAGATTAGAAATAAACACGATTGCCCTAGCCGGTTTAGCTCAGTGGATAGAGTGTTGACCTTCGAACTGAAAGGTCTGGGTTCCATTCCAGTCAAGGGCACATGCCCAGGTTGTGGGCTCGATCCCCAGTTGGGGGCGTGCAGGAGGCAGCCAGTCAATGATTGATTCTCTCTCATCATTGATGTTCTATTTCTCTCTCACACTCCCTTCCTGTTTGAAATCAATAAAAAATGTATTTAAAAAAAATAAACACAATTGGAGGAAAGGCAAAGAGTTTACATAGTAGTGCTAAAAAAATTAAACTAAACTATAAATATGCCATGTTACAAATAAAAAGACAAATAACAAAAATGTTTTTTCAAAATAATATTTTATTCTTATAATTGCTATTTTATTTAGAATTTTTGGCAACAATACTAAAATAAAATTTATCTGAAAGAACAAGCAAGCCAAATAGACATGGACATTCATGAGGGTTAATAACAAAATAGTAATCTTGACAGCTATTCAATATATTTGTAAACAAAACAAAGTGGCATTGCTTTAAAAAATATAGAGATATCAATAGAAAAACAGAGAAAGCTCCTGAAGGAACTCAACTCACTATATTAATTTTCTTTTGGTTGCAGGCACAGAAATGGACTTGAGCGAGCTCCATTCTAAGAGAGGAGCAAAGTCCTTAATAAGTATCCCTTCCTAGTTTTTTTGTGAAAACCTAGGAAATTTAACTAGGTGAGAGAGGGAAGAAAGCAGAAAAGAGATATAAAGTGTCTCTTTGGAGAAGAAAAGGGGTGGGGCCGAATTTCATTGTCCGTGTCATTTTAAGAACTTTAATGAAACTCAACGAATCAAAGGAAATGTCCAACAAATAATTGAGGTAGAAAGCCATGCAGGTCTAGGGGAAGAGAATTCTAAGACAAAGAACAGCAGTTGCAAAGTCTTTGGATTAGGAAGAAATGTGATTTGCTTGAGGAAAAGCAAGGCCAGTGCATCAAAAATAGTGCACCAGTGGGGAAAATGGTAGAGAAGCATGGTACAGAATGAAAAACAGAGAGGAGGTAGGCAGGGGCTATATCACTGAAACCTTGGCAATAAGTAACAATTTGTACTCCTTAGGGGCATATTTTAGTGAAATAGCAAACAATAGTAGCAGTTGATAAAACCAAGTAGCCACAAACACATAGAATAAAAACTTTTCATATTTTTACCATCGAAACAGAATAAGGGAGATAAGTATGCAAAGTCTAAAGATCTAGTTATACCCAGAAATTTCCACCTGATACCAACACACACACACATACACACCACACTTTTCTACCCCTAAAGAAAGGAGTTCAGGCTAAAATTTTAGCAAAGTGCCTTGGCCCAAGCAAACAAACTGAAAAGGCCTAGTAAAATGTTCAAAGTGCAAATCCATCAATCAATTAGTCAAGCATTGAGCAAATACAACAAGAATCCACACCTAGGATATTATCTAAAACATGGACAATACACTCACAGCTACTTTACTGTCTAGTGCCTCCTCCCCAACTCTTAAGAGGGATGCTAAACCCTTGATGATGATCACTTCTCAGGTTTTTGTGAAAGTTTACGGAATTTAAATAGATTGAGGAGGGAAGAAAGGAGTAGGGAGATATAAGGTGCCTTGAAGAAGAGAAAGCAAAGGGAAAAAAAGATTTTCCTGGCTTAGATCTCTACCCAGGATCCCAGATTCCTTGAGTGGAGCACAGAGGCTGCTGGGTACCTGGGCGGGGGGTAGAAGAAGGGATGGCACTAGAATATACTGGGGGAGACTCAACCCTGGGAACCCACAGAAGCAGCCAAGGTCGCCGATGTTCAGAAATCAAACTCAGAGAGTATTCCACAGTTCTGTGAAAGGACCCTTGGAAATGGCAGGGGAAGGTCTCCTCATAGTATATTCACATAATAGATAGGTGGACAGATTAGATGAAGGGCAATAACTCTACGACCTAATACTTATTAAAATAAAAGGAACATTACTTGCACATTGGAATGTGTCAAGACTCAAAAGGTATTACTTTGATGAAATGGGAAATTACACACACAAGACAATAACTCTTAACTGTAATACATTCATGCCCAACAAGGCAAGATACAAAACTGCAAACTTCACATGTTCAATTAGGGAAAGATACACGAACATAGAAAAATACACGGAAAAGCCCTATAACAAGCTTATTTTAGTAAATCACCTGGGCTATTTGTAGCCACTGTACCTACTGTTCTTGGACAATGCCCATTCCGGCTTAACTGTTAGAGAACTAAACTGAGCTCAGTCCATGAACTGGACAGATACAATTTGGCCCTTTTCAGTTAAAATTATGGGTCCAGTACAGTTCAAACTATGGATGTCAGTGCTTCTTTGTCATGGGAAACTTTACTTCTTTACTGCTGTGGCTGTAAGGGACATAGCTCATTCTGACTAAAGGCCAGCCAGAAAGGAGGGGAGGGAACAAACTGAATCTCCTTGTGGGTCCCTCAACAAGAGGCCCATTGGCACCCGGCCCCATTCTATTCGCTCCCTCTGCTTAAGCCAATGATACACTGGTTGGCTGATGTCTGCAGGGGCCCCTCACCAAACATAGGCATTTAATTATAATGACTTTGCCTCTTTGGATGTACTTGGGCGGGATAACGACACTGACACAGTATTCTTTCTGTCTTGGCTCCAAGACAAGTGAGTGTGTGCCGCTCTCTCCACTGGGAAAAACTGCCTCTGCTCTCCATTGACTAACCTCCCACTTCCTGGTCCCACTCACGCCATAGCTTCTCCCTCAACTTCTCCACACCCAGATGTTGAGGCAGGTTACTTTAGGCCTGCAAAACAGAGGCACTTCTGGGACTTCAGCAGTAAACAGGACCATGCCACACCAAAGCCAGTCCAGTCTGACTAGAGTTAATATTATAATCTTCAAGGCATGTAACTCTACAGATTCTATATACAGAAAAAAGAGATTTCACACCCACAAGTAACATGAAATAGAAAAGTAATAAATAGGTTTCTGGCTTTTCTTTCACATACATATACATACACAAGCACCTTTTGTGTTAAGCCAGATACAGTCACATAAAAAGCAGTTAACACATTTTTTAAATAACATCTCAAAACTCGTATCAAATAATACTGAATTTCGTGAATTTTATATAAAAAAAACTCATAAATGACCCATTGGTTTCACTATTTTTAAGCTACTAATGTTTTGTATTTTTTTATTTATGAGGTTTCTCACTTTCATTAAAGTACTTGCTTTAAATTTCCTGAAAATGGGATTAACGGTTGTTGTTGTTTTAATTCTACATTTAGGTCTAAGGTGATGGTTCAGAATCAGATGTGCTCACAATAATGGATGCTACTTCCACTGACCCTGGTTGAAGAGGCTCCAGTGATACCTGAATAACAACTTTAGTTTCAGGAGGCAATCCTTCCAGTTGCTCAGGCTTCTTAAACATTTGATGACACCGGGTCTTGTGCTCCATTTTCTCCTTGAAAGTTAAAAACTGTAGCCGGCATTTGGAACACTGATGAATAAACTTTTCCCAGTGTCCTCTATAATGATACATGTAGGGTGCTGCCAGTTTGAAAATTTTGAGACAAAATGGACAAAGCAGATTCTTAGTGCTTGCATGCCAGGTTCTGAAATGTGTTTCCACATCAGCAAAGGCCGACGATCTATAATTGCAAACCTGGCACACGTAGGGCATTTCGCCAGGCTTATGATTGTCCTTCATGTGCTGTAAGAGAACCTGATCTGTTTCAAATGACAATTCACAAATTCTACAGACAGCAGAGGACTCCTGGGCTGTGTGCACACTTTCAATGTGACACTGCAGCTGGAAGGGAGTGGGAAACTGCCGGTGGCAATGCTGGCAGGTGGTGTGGTTTTTCCAGTTGTCATCTCCCTGCTTCTCAAGTTCCAAATGGTGCTTCACGTGATTCATAAACTTGACATTTTTTAGAACTTTCCTGCAGCTGAAGCATTTAAAGGTTGTGTGAGTCTTCTGTTCTGGCTGCCTATCTCCTGGATGTTGTCCATAGTAAAAGTCATGAAGTAACACAATCAGATTTCCTTTCTTGAGATCGTCAGTTTTGTTTTGACTTGCTAGGCTCAAAAGATCTGTTTTTGTCAGTCTATTTTCTCCAACAGGATTTATAGTCTTGAAATGGACTCTGTCCTTTGGAAAAGCTGTTGGAAAAAGTGCTCCGGTCTGAATAGGGCTTAATGAGGTATGAACACCGTTTGAGGGTGTGCTTTGCTGAGGAATCATTGTATGAAAGATTCCTGAAGAGGACACAACTGAAGACTGTCCCCCTGTGATTTTGTCACTGAGTTTAGGCCTTTTTGGATTTATGCTGTTTACTTCAGAAGTGCAAAGTCGCTTTGATGCACCAGGACTTTTACTCAGACCTCCTATAGAAAGTGCTGATCCCACTGGATGCTGCAATGAACTTGTGAATGTAATCAAAGGAGAACATAACTCTGAAGAGCTATTAGGCACAACTTGTGGTGAATTACTTCTATAATCAGGTTCAGACAAAGGCTCAATAATAATAGGACTATCTGTTAATCTTGATTCAGGCTCAGGAACTGGCAAGACAGTCACTGCTTCGGATGTACGGGTCACATGACTTACAGGCTGCAATTTGTGAGCTGTATCTTTTCTGAGCTTACCATACTTTTTTCTCCTTGAACACGAACCCGGGGTGACTCTGTTCAAGATGTGGGAAACGACTGGTTTTGCATGTGAAGTCACCCCAACGAAGATCAACTCAGCATCTTCATTTACATGTTCCACCCCAACAAAGATCAGCTCAGCATCTTCATCCACTTGTTTGTTTTCTTCTATGCTCTTCTGTGGTCCTGGCTCTTGTTTTTCCTCACATACCACATATGGTGGTCCCATTTTCTAACTTTTTTTATTCTTGAAGGGTGTCGCCACAAGTCCTAGTGTTTCCTTTATGTGAACTGCCACCTAAGTACAAACAACACTACACATCAGTAAGTACCGAAAAAAATGTATCTCATTTAATTTTCTCCAAAACTCAAGCTAGTTATAAACATCCATTATTTTACAGATAAGGACACTGAGACTCAAAGAGAATAAATGACAGCTTAAAACTATGATTACAAGTCTGTGAGACTCTAGAACAGCCATGGGCAAACTACGGCCCGCGGGCCAGATCCGCCCCGTTCGGCTGTTCTATCCGGCCTGAGGAGCCAAAAGAGCGGAGGGTTCTCTTGCTCTCCCCTCCGCTCGTTCACCAGCAGCAGTGTTAACATGGCAACGTCGGGAAACACGGCCGCAGCTCCTTCTTCTGAGTCCAGTTTAAGAACCCATTGTGGCCCTCGAGTCAAAAAGTTTGCCCGCCCCTGGTCTGGAATCATAATCATAGATTTGTCCTATGCTGATTATGATCTCTTCTGTTGCCTCTACCGGCAAATGCCAATGGCAATCCCCTAGCGGTGGCAATAAAAAATGTTCTATGGGAGAACTTCTTCCTTAATCTAACCTTCTTTGCAGGATCACGTCCACATTCCTACTAACTACCTTCTAGGTAATTCTACATTTATGCTCTAACATCCTCTCTATAAAAAAAAAAAAATCTAAATCAAAAGTATTAATTTCTTCATAATACCATAAAACTTAGAAGATAATGTGACAAGTAATATGACCATCAGAATTATCTCAGGATGGACGTCTAAAGGCTAGAAAAGTTTAGGATTCAGCTAAAGTTCTATGTAGGGTTTGGAAACAGAGCTAGCACTAAAATGTGTGATTCCTGAATTCTGGTTCTGTGTTCTTCCCAACAGAACTCTGAGTTAGTGCATGTCTATTTCTGATGATGGTGCTATTAATTGCTTAGTCTCTAAGGATCAAAGAGCCTCACTGGATTCATTTTTACTCTCCTTCTACTTTATAAAACCTGTCCTAACCTCCCCTAGCTCCCATCAATTTAATCACAGAAATGTATTAGTGATTCTAAGTAACTTTTTAGAGCACTGGTCAGGTCATTCTAACTACATTTCATTTCCATTCTTATTAAAGCACCTACTCCCAACTTCTAGGTTTAGGCCCACTGGTTACTTCATGTCTGTACATCTGTAATAAGCTTCAAATTGTTCTGTCTTCTCTCTCTAGCCTTCAAATGATATAGCACATCGCCACCATCTGAATCTTAAAATACCACTGTAATTATATTATTCCTTTATTCATAAATGGTTGTTTTTTTTTTAATCCATGCCTGACAATTTTTAAATGTGACATATACATACAATGGAATATTATTCAGTCATAAAAAGGAAATTCTGTCACATGCTACAACATGCATGAACATTGAAGACATGTGGTAAATGAAATAGGTCAGCCACAAAAAAGACAAATACTGTATGATTCTACTTATATGAAGTATGTAAAGTAATCAAAGAAACAGAAAAGATACAAATTGTAGAATAGTAGGATGAATACCAGGATCTAGGGCAGTGATGGTGAAGCTATGACACGCGTGTCAGAGGTGACACGCAAACTCATTTTTTTGGTTTATTTTTCTTTGTTAAATGTCATTTAAATATATAAAATAAATATCAAAAATATAAGTCTTTGTTTTATTATGGTTGCAAATATCAAAAAATTTCTATATGTGACACGGCACCAGAGTTGTTAGGGTTTTTCAAAATGCTGACATGCCGAGCTCAAAAGGTTTGCCATCACTGATCTAGGGAGAGAGTAAAAAGGGGAGTTTGTTGTTTAATGAGTAGAGTTTCAATTTTCCAACATGAAATAGTTCCAGAGAGCTGTTTCAAAAGACTGTGAATATACTTAACATTTAAAAATGTTTAAGGTGGTAAAATTTATGTTATAGGGTTTTTAGCACATTAAAAAATAATTAAACAATGGGCAAAGGATGTCAATAGACATTTCTCCAAAGAAGATATATATACATACATACACACATATACATAGCCAATACCCACAAAAAATACTGCTCAACATGTTTAGTCATTAGGAAAATGTAAATCACAATTAGATCTGCTTCATACCCACTATTGGCTACAATAAAAAAGAGGAACAATAATAAGTGTTGCAGAAGATGCAGGGAATTTGGAATCCTCATATATTGCTGGTGCAATTACTGGAAAATGGTGCAGCCACTTTGGAAAACAGTTGGCAGTATCTCAACAATTAAATATAGTTACCTTTTCTTTTTTAATTCAGAGAGAGGAAGGGAGAGAGAGAGAAAAAAAAACTTCAATGACGAGAGGGACTCATGGATTGGCTGCCTCATGCGTACCCCCTACCAGGGATGGAGCCCACAACCCAGGCAAGTGCCCTAACCAGGAATAGAACTGTGACCTCCTGGTGCATTGGTCAATGCTCAACCACTTAGCCACACCAGCCAGGCAAAATACAGAGTTACCATACGATCCAGCAGTTTTACTCCTAGGTCTATACTGCAAAGAATTAAAAACACAAATCCACACAAAAACTTGCACAACAATGTTCAAACATCATTATTCATAATAGCCACAGAGTGCTAACAATTCAAATGTTCACTAATTGATGGGTGCATATACAAACTGTGGTAATACAATGGAATATTATTCAGCCATTAAAACTAATAAAGCAGCCCGAACTGGTTTGGCTCAGTGGATAGAGCGTCGGCTTGTGGACTGAAAGGTCCCGGGTTCGATTCCAGTCAAGGGCATGTACCTTGGTTGCGGGCACATCCCCCGTGGGGCTGTGTGTGTGCAGGATGCAGCTGATCGATGTTTCTCTCTCATCGATGTTTCTAACCCTCTATCCCTCTCACCTTCCTCTCTGTAAAAAAAAATCAATAAAATATATTATAAAAAAAAAACTAATAAAGCACCACGGAACATATATGATATGAATGAACCCTGTAAACATGCTAGGTGAATAAAACCAGACACAAAAGTCCACATAGTTTATGATTCCACTTAAAATACATAAAACATCTAGAAAAGGCAAATCCATGCAGACAGAAATAAACTAGTGGTTGTCATGGGATGGGGGAGGGAGGGAGAAATAAGGAAGGAAAGTAAGTTGAACTAAAAGAAAAATAAAATATCAGGTCCCAATCCCTGAAACACGTATATGTTACGTGATTTAGAACAAGGATCTTTGCTGATGATGTGATTAAGTTATGGGCTCTGAGATGGAGAGAATATCCTGGATTAGACAAATGGGCCCACAATGCCATATATGTATGTCCTTCCATTTTAAACCCTAAAGAGTGAATTTTACCATATGTGAATTATAACTCAATTAAAGAAAAAATGCCTATTACCTCTCCCCTCGACATCCCAGCAACTAATACTGAGACAGGCTAGGAAGCCAGGACAAGTGGACAGGGAAACTGAAACAAACTGGCCCAGCAATTTACAGCCAGATACAGAAGGTCACCTCCTTAGAGTTAACATCTAGGCCTCAGTTGTATTTCAGCTCCAGGCCCAGAAAAGCAGCAAAACCAGGTGGGGGATGCCAGGACCAACTACAATGACTAAGGACCCCTTGCCCTGAACTAACTAATCAGTAGAGACCATGACCCTGAAAGAACACACTTGGAAAACTGATGAATATTCTGCTGAAAACCTTCCCTGACACCTCCCCTAAGATTCCTGCTTTCAAGAGAGATAAAAGCCTCAAGGCAAAGGACTTAGTGTTGGCTCTCCCTCCCCAGAGCACTCCCTTGTCTTTCTCTTCCCCTACAGGCATGCATCCCTAAACTGTAAGGGACCCCACAAGGCTTGCAACCAGGGAGCAATGGGCAGTGGCAGCTTGTCCTGAGCTAACCTCCTGACCCTGTCCCCAAGGCTCTGTTTTCTCTGACTACTTAGTGAGCCAAAGCAGCCCAGCCTAGGCTCATTTCCCCACCTAGTCCCTCTCCTTCTTCTATCCCAGGTCCTTCCTTGTTTCACTGTCCCCAGCTTTAATAACCGTCCTCTAAAAATCACCTGGACTTGTATTGTGAAATCTTTTCTGCATAAAGTCAAGAACCCACACACTACCAGTCGGCCCTAGGCAGACCCACTCAGGGCCAGGTCCCCTTTCCAGTAATGATACCAAATTCAAAGTCCCTTTATTTGGAAAATCAGAGGTAGAAGAAGGAATTGATAAAAGAAATGGGCTTAGAGAACAAGTTATAGAGATAAAGGAAGGGCCCTTGGAGCTTGGGAGCTAGGAAGGTAATGGTAATGTACCTTGTGGGCGGGGCAAGGGCAGAAGCGGAAGGGAAAGGGCGGGCCTGCTCTGGGAAGGGAGAGTGTGCTGGGTCTTCCATCCCAGGAGAAAAGGTTGCAACAGTGTACAAATAGGAGTGGTAGCCAGCCCCCAAGATGGGCCCACATGAATCCCACCTCCTGGCATTCACTCTCTTGCGTAGCCCTCTCCCACACTATCACAGGGTTTGCCTGCGGGACTAAGCAAATACGGTGCACCGAACTTTTGAAAAAGAGTCTGCACTTCTCTTGGGTGAAAGCTCGCTCCTGAATCACTCACTCTAGGGAAGCCAGCTGTCATGACATGAGCAGCCTCATGGAGAGGCCCACAGAGTGAGGAACTGAGGCTCCTTGCTTACAGCCCAGTGAGGGAGCTTAGACGAAAATCATCTGACAAACGTCAAGTCCGCGGACAGAAACAAAAACTTGACTACAACCTCATGAGAGACCCTGAGCTAGAACCACCCTGCTAAGGCACTCTGGATTCCAGACCTTCAGAAACTATGATAAGATTTATTTTACGCTAGCAAGTGCTGAGATACACAGTGTTACACAGCAACAGATAACTCATTAAAAAATGGATCATGACTTACCTGTAAACGTGACTACTGGCATAAAATAAATTTAGACGGCCTCCCCTATCCAGCCACATTCAAATACAGAAATAAAGCCCGTATGGAAAAGGGTATAGAATTAAACAAACTAACCCAATGTAATCATTTTAACCAATATATAGTCACCTTAAATGAACCACTTATTACTTTAATATATTAATTAGCTGAAATCTTACAGTATGTGTTATCCGTCCATTTTAGACGTATACCACGCTAAAAGAAAATAGATGTACATAGCTTAAGATCTATGGTACTCCTACTTTTCTTTTTCCTTTCAAGGGATTCCCCCCGCCACCCCCCCGCCTTCCCCTTGTTTAAGGAAGCAGTTTAGAAGATTCCAAAATTACCTAAATCAATGATCGACCTGAATTTATCACACATATGCAGATTCAGATCACATACACTCAGGAAACACTGTCTAAATAATGTTTTTAGCACAAAAGGGAATAAGAGAAAAACCGAAGGAAAAAAGATACCGTCTTGGTCCTCGTGATGAAGACGTCCCTCCTCTCGCCTTGGATGTGCACTGAAACTTCTAAGAACTTGCGATATTCCAGGCAGGAGAAGGTCTCACCCTTGAGGCAACCAGAGAAAGGGATTAAGGTTATTTACATGTTACAGACATATTTTCTACCCGCTGCCCACCCGATACTCTCATTTAGCTGTTCCTCAAGCATCTCCCCTTTAACCAGAAAAGACGTCCTTTCTTCAAACCTATTCCTCCAAATAAATTAATTAAATTTTGAATTGTGTGTAGGCTTCCTATCATTATAGTGTTTCTTTTCCCACACTAGTTATTTTAACCTACATTTTAAATGTTTGTAAAAGGTTAACTGGCCTACATCCAACTTCCAGAAAATAATTCCATCCACTTATGAAGGAGGAGGACATAGAAGCAGCAGTACCTGGGCACTCGCTCACATGCCTGAGTCGATAAAGATGGAAATAACGCCCCACGGGGAGCCGTTATCTTGAAACAGGATAAAAATCACCGCGGAGGTGAAACAACTCTGTTAACTGGGTGATCATGGGCGACACCCATCATACTTTTCGGGGCAGACCGTTTTCACTGGGGGCGCCCAGGTAAAATGATGGGGTGTGGTAACTGCATTGAGATCCCTGAGGAAAGACTCTGCAGAGAAATCTACGCAAAATATAGATCTGGGGGAAGAAGTTTTTATCTGGGGGGAGAAGTGCTGAAATACTCCCAAAGCCACTGACCCCACCACGCGGAGGTCCTGCACAAAAGCGAACCGGTGCGAACGCTGGTGGGTGGGGTGGGGAAAGCCGAGTTTTTTGGAGGGAGTAACTTTAAAGAGACGTAAATGGCTACGTGGGCTCCGCGCGGTTCAGAATGAACTTGATTTTCACATTGCTGTCACCTCTGAAATAAACTGAGGTGATGTTCTAGTAAAATAGTAATAATAATAATAATAATAATAATAATAATAATAATAATAATAAAATAAAAATAAAGGGGGAAAAAACACAGAAAAAACCCTGGGAACTGCCCACGACAAAAGCCTCAACACCCACCCCCGGCCCGGCGCTCGGGGGCGCCTCACTAGGGCCTGGGCGGCTTTAGAGACTCGGCAGCGAGGAGGGGGCGCCCCGCTGGGGGGCGGGGGCAGAGACCCTCAGAAATGGGTGAGGTGCGTCCAGGCCCAGCGCCTCGGCGCCCACAGCTGTTCCTCAGGGGGCGACGCGGGGTGCAAAACCGGTGTCGGGTTTTCGCCCCGAGAGAGAGCTCCCCCGGAGACCCCGCGGGGCTGGGGGTCGGGGGCTCAGGCGCCCGGACAGGCCCCTTCGCAGCCCCGGGGGGTGGGGACCCCGCCGGGGTGGGAAAGGGTGGGGAAAGCGGCGCCTGAGGAGCCGGGGCGGCGAGTGTGTGGGAACCGGGTCCTGAGGGGCGGCGGCCGCTGGGCGACGCGGGGCCGGGGACAGGCCGCCGGCAGCCGTGCAGCCGCGGGAGCCCGCTCCTCTCCCCTCGGGGCGCTCGGGGCGCCCGGCCGCGCCACGCCCCGGCTTACCAGTCCCCGAGCCGCCCGCCGCGCTCCTGACGAAGCGGAGGCGCCGCCGTTCCCTCAGGCCCCAGCGCCTGCCGCTGCCTCCGCGAGCGCCGCGACCACTGACTGGCCGCCAGGTGCGGGCGTGAGGCCGCGGCGCCGGCGCTGCGCGCTGATTGGCCGCGCGGATGGGCCCGGCGCATGCGCGCTCCGCTCCGAGTGCGCACCGCTCGGGCGTTGGGCCTGGGTCGAGGGTGCGGGACGCGGAGCCCCCGGGCCTGGCAGGATCTCGGCGGCCAAGGTTGCCCGGAGGACCAGGGTTCGGGCCGGAGAACAGGCTGCCGGTCCTCCGGGGACTAGGCTGCCCCCCTGACCCCCATCTCCTGGCCCCTGACCCCCATCTCCTCGTCCGGAAGTGCCCTCTGCCCACGAGGCGCCGCGGCCCGCCCTCTGCTCAAGGCGCTTGGCCGTCCCGCTGCTCTAGCCGCCCGTCCTCCTCCCGTTGCATCTGCGGCCAAGCCAGTCTCGCCTGCAACCTGGTTGTGTACAACTCACAGCAGGCTGAGAACGAGCTTCACCTTTTAAAGAGGATTTTTAGAGTGAGGGAGAGAGAGACATCAACGATGAGAATCATCGACCGGCTGCCTCCTGCAGGCCCCACTGCCTCTCAGTGGGGAGTAGGGCCTGGCAGTGAGGGCCCGAGAACTTGTACTTCAGTGGATCTCACTATAGATAGGCCACGTAGTATGTTCCAGACCCTGTGGCCGCACTTGTGTGCGCTGGCTGAATAGGCAGAGGTAGTGAGGAGACACTGGATGCAACAGAAAAAATAACCGACCAGGAAATGATAAAGGGCGATGTGGACTCCTGGGACCCAACCTCATCCAGCCTAGAGTCTGGGCATCATGGATGCTCATTTGACCAGTAACTGCAGATGGGAGAATCGGGTTAACATGTCATAGAGGACACCAGACGGTTAACATTGAGGTTCCTTTTATTACTGACATTTCTTCACAACCATTCAAACAAAGGTAACTCCCACATCTACTTCCCAAATCTGAATCCCTCCCCGCTACAGATACAGATTCATATTTCTAACACATCTCCCCAAAGAAAGCATTAACTCCCCATGTCAACATTCCCCCCAACGCTGAGTAGTTGTCAAACTGCGGCTGCTGTGTTCCTTTAAGATACACTCATGTCTGGGATTCAGTGTCCAAGTGCCCAGGAGAAAGCCCATGATATGTGCACCCAGCTAGACAGACACGTAACAGGGACACAGAATGGGGTTTGGGTCATAGAAGGTTCTATCGCCACAGCGAGGACAGGGGCTAGCACAGAGCCAGACCATGTCGGGCCGCCCCAGCTTCTGCAGCATTTGCTTCAGCACAGCATGCACCTGGGCAAGCTTGCCCAGGTGGAGGGTGCCACTGGTCTCCTCGTAACTCTCCAGGGGGGCAGCATACAGCACGCGGGTCAGCTTGCTCAGCCCGACGGTGTGGCGCAGCAGGTCCTCCAGGACCGTCATAGAGATGGGGTTTTCACAGAAGCTTAAGGTCATGAGCTGGGAGCACTGGCTCAGGGCAGGCAGGATGTCCATGAACTGGGGGTCCATGATCCCACACTCATCCAAGTCCAGGTTCTGGAGGGTGGGCGAGGCTTTTTCGATCAGAAGTTGGAGTGGCCCCGAAGTGACACTGGTCAGGTTGAGGCCGCTGAAACTCAGGCCTTTCAGCTGACTGACGTTCAGGTGCCGGGACAGGTGTCTCAAGTCTCTTTCTATAAACAGGCAGTTAGTGATGGACAGGGTCTTCAAGGGGCTCTTCAGGGACCTGGGAAGACACAGAGCAGTTAGTTCTGGGGGATGGAGCTGGTGGGCAGAGGGAGATGAGGATGACAACGGCCTTAAGGGAAAAGAGGCCCATCTCCCCAAAACTTGAAGTTTTCCAGATAATGATCAACCCCAGGATGTTGCGTGGTGTAAAGAGTCATTCAAGTCAGTGCAAATTTGAGTCGAATCCTTTCTCCATCATTAATTTGCCATGTGACTGAATCAAGTGAATGAAACCTCACACACACGCCCTCTGCTCATCTGCCAAGTAGAGTGCATCATAACCCTCCGACACCCCCCCTGAACCCCCGCCCCCACCAAATTTGTGAGGATGAATGAAAAGACGGGAGGTGCTCAGAAAGAAACCTGACCCAATGCCTCAAGCAGGAGGGAACCAGTAAGTTTTAGTATTGGAAGACTTGATCCTAAATGCCTTCAACTCTGGCTTCCTTCCAGCCACAGCTTGGACCCCCATCACCCTTATCTCTGAGCCCAGTGAGGCTACTGGCAGACGTGCAGAAGGGACTAACCTGGGCAAGCTCTGCCAACACTAGTGGGGGCTGCCA
The DNA here is from genome assembly GCF_963259705.1 of Myotis daubentonii. Lineage (NCBI taxonomy): Eukaryota > Metazoa > Chordata > Mammalia > Chiroptera > Vespertilionidae > Myotis > Myotis daubentonii. The sequence goes on from NC_081858.1 coordinate 27,214,441, forward strand.
GCCTGCAGGAACTTAGATCACTGCATCATCCACAAACCATCTATCCCTTTTGATAATTCCTTACTCCAGCCTTCTGCATTTCCCACGTATTCCCTTAGATGGAGCCTAAGGCAACTCTTGGCAGACAGGCAATTCGAGGCAGGTTTGGAGTGAAAGGCTCCTACCGACAAATTGCTGAGCTAAGCACTGAAACCTCACCTCTGATGGGCTTTCCCTGTCACTGCCATCCTCACTAGGTTCTTTTCCATCATCTTCACCTAGACATCACTTCCTAAGGCAAGAATTCCCCAAGCTACCTCACCCGGCCTCAAGTCCATTACATCGATTCCTAGCAAGGGGTCTCTTTACTACCATCTGTCCTAGTTCATGCCTCCAACCTCTGTCTGGGGGGTCAGGTGACCACATGCAAGGGGACAGAGCAGTGAATGCAACACTGGCTGTGTGGACCGGTGAGTGACGCAGGCACTCTGGCACTGCTGACGGCGGCACGGCGGAGAGCCCGTCACTGTGGACTGAGATGACGGGGCTCGCTCTGGTCTGCAGAGGAAGCTCGCCACCCCTCACCTGAGGATCTGGTCCAGGCGGCCTTTGAGGAAGGAGACAGAGTCCAAACAGAGCTCCTGGAGGCAGGGCAGGCTGAGGAACTGAGCGGTGACCTGGCCCACACACAGCTCCTCCTGCTCCATGGTGGTGCGAGAGGACGTGAGGATGTGGGAGAGGAGGAACCGGCGCAGGTTGCCCATCTGGCCCAGGTACGGCACGAACTTCTTCAGCGTTGACAGCTTCCAGGTGCAGTTTAGTTCCAAATCCTGGACGGAGTCGAGCTGCACCATGTTGAGGATGTTCATGTTCTGCTTCGACACCGCAAGAATCTTCAGCTTCTTACAGCACAGGTGCAGCGAGCCTCTCCTCTCGGTGACTTTCTTAATGAGGTAGCTGAGGGACTCGTCAGGGATTCCTTCCTTGAGGCAAAGGTCTACGAACACCTGCACGGGGGTCAAGGGTGGATTTGGCCCCGCCCTTGACCTGTCCGCTCTCCCTCTCTTCCTCATGGGCTGGGCAGCCTCAGGCTCCAACTGTGAGCACGCGTCGGTTCTGGTTCCAGACCACACGGTCCAGAACTCCTGATGAACTTTCTTCTGTAAGTTCAGCAGCTGCAGTTTCCATCTCCTGCGGGGAAAACAGGAGATAGACTGGGGGTGCGTGACGATAACAGGGAATAAGACCGTGACCGTGAGTCTAGGAATCTGAGCACCTGGGCCAGACACCTGAGTGGACTTTTACTCCATACCCCAGGTATCAGGTGCTCCTTGTGCTACTGGGATCCTTCCTGGTCCCCATTCCTGGTACCTTTAGGTGCCACCCCAGGTGGTGGGCTCCTGTTCCTTCGGTCACCCTCTGCATCCTACCCAGCCCTATACACCCAAAGCCTCTTCCCAGAATGACCGCAGCAATGGCTCCAAGGCCCCCCTGAGCTCCCCCTTTGGCCAGCACGCCCCCTGATCCCAGCTCTATCTGCTCAGATCCCCAGGGCCCATCCAGGCTACTGAGCCCCTTCACCTGGGGCGAGTCGCCTGGGCAAGCAGGGCATCGAGCCCATCGAGCGCAGCCTGGAAAATCTCATGGTCGGGCTGCCGATCCTTCATCAGGGCCCCCAGAGGGAGGCAGGGGAAGGGCCAGGCCTGCACCATCATCTTCAGGACCTCGGTGTGCTTTCCGGTAAAGGCCGCCACGAACAGTGGTGGGAAGAGCTCCATGGGCAGCGACTCCAAAGCAGCGATGGCCGAGGCCTCATCCTTCAGCAGGCCCTGACAGGCCAGTTCCAGGAGTCTGCATGGGGCCGGGAGGCTCATCCTGATGAAGCTGCCCTGATAGTGATCCTGGGAGACATCAGGGAGCAAGGCATCCTTGTCAGGCCGAGCATGAGCAACCCGGTCCCTCCACCCTTCAGGGGAACCAGCTGCGGGCCAAAGGCACTGCTCTGGCAATAGTGGGAGCGTCCTCAATTTACCCCGATTCCATTTCCTGCGTGGGGGCCACAAGACCACGGCTCTGCCTCTGCCGGTGGCAGGACAAGCATCTTGCCAGGCACCCAAGGAGGGGTAGGAACCACTGGCACCCTCCCACTGCTACCCACTGGCAGCATTTCATTCTGCTGAACAGAAAGCACAACCTTATTCCTAGATCTCCATCCAGTTAACCCTGATGGGTCTTACACTCTCCATGCAACCAACCGAATCACATGCCCATTCATGAAGGAAGAAGAAAATTAAACCAACCGGGGAGGAGGCTTGATGGGGGCGTTTGCGCCACATCAAAACTCCCAAATGTCCAAGGTCAGGCAGCTTCAGGCAGACAACGGTGTCATCCCCAAAGAAAAAGAAATAGAAAGCAAAATGATTGGATATCAAATCGTGTCTTACACTTTGTTACCTGAAACTGCAAATCGTGTGCTCATTCACGGAGGAACAGAGATACCACTAGGGACCGTCGGTCCAGATTTTGAGGGTCAAGGCTTCCCCAAGGCAGGTCAGGCCAAAATCACAACCAGGAGTTGGCCAGGGGAAGGGAGGGGCTGCAAGTTTGTAATGGGACAAGGGAATTGGCCAAGACAAGGGAAAATATGTTTAAAAAATTCAAAGATTTTGATCTGGAGAAACCTGGAAACCAAAAGGGTAGTGGCTAAGGAGGAAACCAGGGGGTCTTTAGAATGCTGTTTCCCCTCCCCTGGTCTGTGCTGACTTGGGAGCCCTCTCTCTGCACCCCTGGGTGTCAGTCAACCTCTCATGAGCCCGAGGTGCGGCCCCGATGCTAGGGGACACCCACTGATGACAGAAATCAGGAATTCACGCTCCTGGTGATTTTTGACAGCCCAGGGCTGACCCTTCTCTCTGCCGCAAACTACTCTGGCGTCATGGCCTTGACCTCTCCTCTCAGGGTCCTGGGCCCAGTCTGCCCTGACACAGCCGTTCTCAGTGCAGCTGAGTCAGAAGTAACACCGGGGTGTGTGTGTGTGTGTGTGTGTGTGTGTGTGTGTGGGTGTGTGTCTGTGTGTGTGTGTGTGTGTGTGTGTGTGTCTGTGTGGGTGTGTGGGGGGGTATAACCAGGTGTCCTAGTACCAACAGCATCTGTGTGCAGCCCGACGCTCGCAGTGCATGAGGTCGTCCTCTCTCCAGCCCCATCTCCAGCTCCAAGGCCTCCCTGACCGCCGTGGGCTGCAGCCGGAGGACACGCTGTGCACTATCGCTGCTTTCTGTCCAGCGGCCTCCCTTCCCCCCCGTGGTCCAAGGGCACGGGAAGTGAGACCAAAACCTACTTGACACCAAACGTGAGCCAAGTCTGGGGGTGTGATGGCAGCCCTGTTCCTGCACTCCGAGCAGTTTCCAGCCGTAACCCTGGCTTGGGAATGGGGTCCCTAACACACTCCAGCGTCTGCTCTTCTTTTGCTTCTTGTGAAAAGGCAGCAGGACAAACGCTTTCGTGGGGAAATGACTGGGGAATACAACAGCTGCTCCTGCTTCTCCCCACCAGGGACCTCAGGATGCAGGTTCCACCCACATCCTCGATGATGAGCTCGGAGGGGGGCCCCCAAGACGGCTCACAGAAGGGGCTCACCGGAAGACGGCTCCCTTCCCCTCGGGTCCAGCTCAGACTGGCCTCAGGTCCGCCAAGGGTCTCCGATGTCTCTCTGGTCTCCTGTGGCCTCGGTCACCGTGTCCACCCAAGTCTGAGAGTGAGAACCAAACGGCTCCAAAGACAAGGAGACAGCAGGTTAACCGAGCATTTAGGAAGCCGTGGGCCACGGGCAATGGAGGCAGCCCTGGACCGATGGGCATCGCCCGAGCGCCGTCGGGCGTGGACAGCCATCAACCAATGTCTCTCTCTCACATCGATGTCTCTCTCTGTCTCTCTCAAATTGACTAAAAATACATATTTAATCATATACTCAATGGTTAAACAGAAAACACAAAAACCCTGGAGGCACGATCCCCGCTTTCGGTGGGCATCACCTCTTACCTCCAGCCGGACCACCGACCCTCACCGGGACCAGAGGCCGCCTGAGTGACAGGCCGTGTGGCCTGTGAGGGGCGGCCTTTCCCTCCCGGGCACTGCCCGCCCCGCCCCCGCCCCCCAGGCCCGGCCCGTCCAGAGGGGCCTCCCCGGGGGGCACAGGCCAGCGGCCGGCACCGGGGAGCGGACGGGGCTGGTGGGGGGGGGGCCTGTGGCGCCGACGGCTCCGAGCTGCGCCCTCACGGCGTCCCTCAGGCCTCCCGCCCCCCGAGGGGGAGCCCATTTTCAGGTGGAAAATACGGGGGGCGGGTTCGAGGGCCACGCGTGACCAGCGCCAGGTCGCCCACCGAGTCGAGAAGGCGAAGGGGCAGCGCTTGGACTTACGTTTCCCTCAGGCCGCTCCTCGCCTCGCGGCCTCGTGGTCTGGGCGCGGCGGGCGGAGGGCAAGGCGCAATGGCCGCCGGGAGGCTCCCTGGAGCGCCGCCGGAAGCGGCAGGATCCGGCCAAATCCGGCCTTCCGGGGCCCTCTCCGGGAAGTCTCCTGAGATCCTGAGCGGGTCTCCGGGGGAGCCCAGGAGGGGTTAACGGACGGAGGGACGGAGAGAGGGGGAGGGGGGGTGCCTGTGGCCACGCCCGCCAGGCCGCCCGGGGTGGGAGGGGGTGGGGGGCTGCTTGGGGTCCGGGTGGGTAGGGGGTGGGGGTGGGGGTGGGCTGGGATGTGGAGGGAGAAAAAGGAGGCCCCCGGACACCCCCAACTTACCTCCCGCTCTCACCGGGTCTGTGCTCCCGGGGCCCCTTTCCCCCTCGGCTGTGGGTGCCAGTGTCACCGCCCGGGGGCCCTGCGTGAGGGTCGTCGCCCCCCTCCACCCCCCCCCCGTGTCTAGGAAGGAGCTCCCGCCCTGGGGGGCCCACGTCCCCACCCTGCACCGGCCTTGCTGCCGCCCTGGGCGGAGGGAGCCCGGCCCCACGCAACGTCCTCCCCGCAGAGGGGCGCCCTCGGTCCCCCGACCCCCGGCGCTGGCGGCCGGCTCCTTCCGACGCCCCTGATCCCTCTCCCCACTCACCTCCCCAGGCCTCCCGGTGGTGGCAGCGTCCGCCCCTGGAGCCAAGGGCTTCTCTCTCCCCAGCGCCCCCTTTGGGCCAAGTCGCAGCTGGGCCTCAAAACAAGATGGAGCAGGAGCTCCGGAGGGAGCCCCAACCAAGCGGAGGGGGGCGAGGCCCAGCCCCAGCCTGATCTCCGCCTCTCGGAGCCGCCTCCCGCCCCGGCTCTCCGGGCCGCCGCCAGGGGGCGCTGGAGCCTGGCGTCCTCAGGGACCCCGTTTGGGCGCCCCCTTTTGGAAAGTCTCTGGGAGAGAAAAGCGGGGGGATCCTTTCCGGGTGAGGAGGGGGGAGACTGTGGTTAAGAGCAGAGCCGAGGCCCCAGCCTGTCACTCACGCGGCCCGGGATCTCCATGGGGACTTTTGAAATCGCGTCCTCACGTGACCCTGGCTCTCTAGGAAGGTCGTGGTGGCTGAGCGCAACAGGCAGGGTGGTAAGCCTGGCCGTGTGTGTGCACGTGTGTGCACGTGTGTGCATGTGCGTGTGTGAACGTGTGTGCATGTGCGTGTGTGCACGTGTGTGCATGTGTGCACGTGTGTGTGTCTACCCTGCCCTTCCTCCAGGCACCCCCCGTGCCTGTGCGCCAGCAGAGTGTCAGGTTTCCAGCCACATGGATGGATGAATGAGTGCAAATGAGGCCACCGCATTGATCCCCAGTGGGTCTGGGATTGTCACCTAGAACAGAGCCGATGAAAAACCTCTTTTTCTCCCCCGCTTAGAACTGGAGGTTCAGCCCACCCCTCCCTTCCTCTCCTCTCCACTCATTCAGCAAATGTTTGTCCTTGAGTGGCTGCTCATGCCGTGCTCGGAGATATACACAGTATCTCCTCAGGAGGTTTAGGCTGAAAATAGAAAAAAGCAGCCACCCAAAGACAAGAAGACCGTTGTCTTCAAGGGGCGAGGTGTAACGAATTCTCTGAAGAAAACAAAGGGGCTAGTGTGGAAAGTTACCAAGGCGGGCGGTCTGTCGGAGGCCTGAGCGAGGAGGAGCCACTGGGGCTGGAGAGGATCCTGGCAAATTCTGAGACAATCAAGAGCTTGGCCGATTTGAGAACATGAAGGAGACGGGGGCAGAGGGCAGGGTGATAAGCGACAGAAAGGATAGCAGATGCATCTGTGCAACGTGAAATTAAAAGGGAATCCATGAAGCTCAGGGGGAAGGCGGGGAGGGTGGGTGGGAAGAGATCAACCAATGAACTTGGCTGCACATATGCATCAGCCGTGGACAATGGGGTGGTGAGGGGCTGGGCGGGGGGGGGGGGGGGGAGGATGGGAGCAGCTGGAAGAGGTGAATGGGGGACAAAAGGAGGACCTGTGTAATACTTTCAACAATAAAGATTTATTTTAAAAGAGTAAAAATAAAATGAACGGGAGTCTATTTGAAGATCGCTCACCCTTATTTTCATGATCCCGTTGCTTGTCATACTCGCTGAGATAACGAAAAAGATGAGATCAGTAAAATTTAAAAGCAAAAATGCAGGTCCCCCGGCTGATTATAGAATGCAACCCTATTCGTGTAACAGTAAATGTGAACATAACTTCCACTCATTCCATTGCTTCAAGTCATGCCTCGCAATGTTTACCAAATTCCTGGGCTGCACTAGGCCTGGATGTGGAAGAGGGACTGAGAGCTACAGGGCCCCGCCCGCCTGGGGGAGGTGTAATTCATCTTTGTGGGGATCTTAAAAAGCGAGGCCACGTGTCCAGAAGGTGGTCACTAAAATGATAAGGCTGGTTTTCCTAAACCCTTTTCTGCATTTTTTAAATATTTTCTGTCCTAATTGTTTTTCCTTGACTAGCAATGAAAATAGAGCTTTTTTCATTTTGGAGATATTGAAAAATACAGTCAACCTGCACTGCACTGTAATGGTCACCATGGAGACTTTAAAACCCTTCAGTGAGGGAAGAGAGGAGGGGGGATGCTTTTGTAGGAGCTGTTTTGTGTGGGTGCAGCTGATAGAGGCTGGGTCTTGGCTGATCTGTGAGGGGATGAGAAAGAAATGAACTGAAAGAGGAAAATACTTGTTAATAGACATATTTTTAAATTGATTTCAGAGAGAAAGGGAAAGGAGAGAGAGAGACGTCAATGATGAGAGAGAATCATTGATTGGCTGCCTCCTGCACACCCCACACTGAGGATCGAGCCCACAATCCAGGCATATGCCCTTGACCAGAATTGAACCCAGGACCCTTCAGCCTACAGGCCACACCAGCGAGGGCGGACTATGTTTTTTTCTATGATCACCTACAGTAAGCCTGAAGGACAAAGAACCTGCATTCTCGACCTAACCATGCTTGACTCGGGATAAAAGCCATAGAGCGCTTACCAACGAATGGAAACTTCGTCTTTTGATTTTCTCACCAGACGCATGGAAGGATGCTGGGAACTTTAATGAGGTCTTAGTGATTCTCAGGTGAGCACTCTGAGATCAGAAAGGACAAGCCGCTCGTCTCAAGCACAGTGGCCACATCAAGAAGGAATTCAGGGCTGTGGAGTCCTGGCGGGGGCTCCTGGCCCCCAGAGTGGGGTGCTCTGAGTTGTGCTTCCATGATACCCAATACACACTAGGCTCCTGATTTGGTAACACGCACCGGAAATGGCCTCTCCACCCCTGCCTGCTGCAGGGTTAAGCTGACGTGAAAGGTCATGGAGAGAATTGGGGGTGGCTGCTATGCATTCCCTAGGCTGTGTGTCGTGATTTGGGGGAACCACACTTAAAATATATATTTTTTTATTGACTGCAGAGAGGAAGGGAGCGGGAGGGAGAGAGAGACAGAAACATCTATGATGAGAGAGAATCATTGATCTGCTGCCTCCTGCACAGCCCCCACTGGGGACTGAGCCCACACCCCGGGTATGTGCAATGACCGGGAATTGAACCATGACCTTCTGGTTCATAGGTCGACGCTCAACCACTGAGGCACGCTGGCCCGGCTGTATAAGGCATTTTTGAACAAAGGAGAAAAGGGGGGAAATGGAATATTAGATTTCAGAAATGAGAACAGGCGGTTCACAGGTAGCTGAGGAAGAACAGAACACACATATCAGGAAAATTCTGAAACCATGAGACACAGGTTAACTAGCTCACAGATAACCTCTAGACTAACTTTGTCCATTCTAGAGGAAGCTGATGGACAAAGGGAAATGGGCTTAGGGGGAAACAGAAGGGCCCGGGGGCCTGGTACTGAGCGGAATGGGAAAGGACAGAGATGGGAAGGAGGTAAAACAGGGATTTCCAGTGCCCACTCAGCTGCCTCCCCAGTGCGTGGGATGCACCCTCTTGGGCCACCAGGGGGCAGCAAGAGCCCGGGTTGTGGGGAAGGTACTTGCTGTGGTTCATGCTGTCTCTGGATGGAGTTTGAAGAGCTGCTTCCCCCTGAGTCCCTTGATCCCAAAAGAGCTGTGCCCCATAGATCACCTCTTACATGTCAGGGCTAATACATCCAGGACTCAGTTTCAGTCTCCAGCCACTGCAGGGACAGAGGATGGAGCCATGTAGAGCAGCCATGCTGACTAAGGGGAAGGAGAGGGAGAGCAGGGCCATATGCAGCCCCCTGCTCTGCCATGGGCCCTGAGAAATTTGGACCTTTGTCAGCCAACCTGTCCTCACCTTTGCCCACACAGTGCAGAGGGGAAGTCCTGGGATTTCTCACCAGGAACCACCATGACTCCCACAAAGGAACAGGTAGGTATCCCCCTGACTGGCTCCATTTCTGCTCGCTGTCCTGAGCTCAGTCTGATCTTACTTAGAATATATTAAAGAGTTTGGTTCTTTCTTTAAAATTTTATTAATTGATTTGAAAAAGAGAGAGAGATTTATTTGTTGTTCTATATATCAGGGCATTCATCGGCTGATTCCTGTATGTGCCCTGACTGGGGATGGAACCTGAAACCATGGCACCCTGGGACAATACGCTGATCAATCGAGCTACCAGCTGGGACAAGAGTTTAGTTCCTGCTAAAGCTCTTCTTTCCAGGGAAGCGGGCATATCTAGACTCCAGGTCAAGTCAGAGTGGAGTGAGGAGAGGCAGGTGCAGGAAGTGGATTTGCATGGAGGCCCCTCCCTCCTCTGAGCCAGGGGGAGGGGATAAGAGAGGTCTGGGGGAGCCAGGCTCAGGCTTGGGGTCTCAGAAGGCAGCGCTCTCAGGGCACCTCCACCATGGCCTGGGCTCTGCTCCTCCTCAGCCTCCTCTCTCAGGGCACAGGTGAGGCCTCCAGGGAAGGGACACGGACACCTGGGCTGACTCTGCCTCCTCCGGGCCCCCGGGCCCAGCACTGAGCTCACCAGAGTGTGTTTTTGCTCTTTTCAGGGTCCTGGGCCCAGGCTCCCCTCACTCAGCCGCCCTCAGTGTCTGGGACTCCAGGGACGTCAGTCACCATCTCCTGTGCTGGGAGCAGCAATGACATTGGGAGAACTAGTGATGTCTCCTGGTACCAACAGCGCCCGGGAACGGCCCCTAAACTCCTGATTTATTATGTCAGCAATCGGCCCTCGGGGATCCCTGAGCGCTTCTCTGGCTCCAAGTCTGGCAACACGGCCACCCTGACCATCGCTGGGCTGCAGGCCGAGGACGAAGCCGATTATTACTGTTGCTCATATACAACCAGTGGCACTCACCACAGTGGTGCAAGTTCATGGGGAAGTGAGACCAAAACCTTCACTGAACTCCCTCAAGTCCCTTCACTCCTTAACTCAGACTTTCATTTGTTTATCCTTTGCTATTATTTTATTTTTAAATAATTGCAAACTTAAACACAAATTTAAAGGGAATATAAAGAAATCCTCTATAATCTTTTCCCTGATTCACCACTTTTTAACATTTTACTGTATTTTTTATTATATTTTCTTACTTTCATCTGTTTCAGCATATATGTTTATGGTATGTATATATATGAACATAGGTATATACTCATACATGCATATACATACTCAACACAGACACCATGACATTCATTTTCTGAATCATTTGAGAGTAAGCTGGATCCACCAGCACCTACTTTTAATATCTGTTTTCCCCAGAATTCATTCAATAACATACGTCATTTCAAGGTGTAAATTCAGTGGCTTTTATTCTATTCACGAGTACGTGCATCCATTACGCTCTATAATTCCAGAGCATTTTTATTCCCGGAAGCAATACCTCACTCATTAACAGTCACCCCAGTTTCCCTCTTCTTTCCAGGAACTCCCTCCCAACGGTGGCCATGGCCCACAGAAGGAACCACGCACTGCACAGGCTCCTGTGTTTGATTTTTCTCCTTCATCCAGTGTTTTCAGGGTTCACTCCTGTTGAAGCCAATGTCGGGACTCCATCCCTTAGCGCGGCCCAATGACACTGCATCGCAGGGAAAGACCTCATTGTTGTATCCGGGACTCAACTGACGGCTCCTACGGACTGATCTGCCTCTTCTATCCCAGCCCAGGGGCAGAGAGAAGCTTCTGGGCCCTTGGGCATGAACAGGGCCCACACCACTTCACAGAGGAAATCAAACAGAATCCTCACTCTCAGGGCCAGCGAGGGCGGAGCCAGGGCTTCATCTCTCTCCTCTGAGAGCCGCTCATGGTTCGAGTCCATCGGGGAGGCCCGGAGGGTGTCCTGTTGAGCAGCACCTTCCCTCCTGGGGACCTGGTGCTGGGCCATTTCCTGGAGGAACTGGAGAGGCGGGGAGGGGCCTGGGCCGCAGCTTCATCCCCTGGGCAGGGGGCTACCTCCTGCTCTGGCGCTGTCCCTCTCTCTGCCGGCCTCTGTCAAATGTTCTGGGAGCCTTTCCCCCGCCTCCAAAGGCTGAACAAACCGGGTTCACCTTCTCCTTGTGGTTCGTCATGTAATGTCCTCCGTGGCTGCATTTGTTCTGAGTTCTCGTCTGTGGAGCTAAGGGAAGGAAAAGAATTCATGTGCATTTCCGTTTATGTTTCTAAATAACTTCTGTTATGAGATGCATCATCCCCAAAGAAGCGTGTAGAGATGAGCACTCACAGTGCAGGGAGGAGTAGTACATAGAAACCACATCTGCCTCTGGCTGCATCTCCTCACCCAACGCATGTCCATCCTTCCCACTCCCCAAAGAGCCACAGCACTGGCTTTGGGGTTAATCCCCTATTATTTGCTTTTCATTCCTTCCCTGTACCTCCCACAACTGCATCCTCAAACCAGGTAGTTTTGAAACAATGAGAATAAGCTAGCCTAGCCGGTTTGGCTCAGTGGATAGAGCATTGCCCTGCGGAGTGATTCTGGGCAGGGCACAGGCCCAGGTTGTAGGCTCGATCCTCAGTAGGGGATGTGCAGGAGGCAGCCGATCCATAAAATATATTTTTTAAAAAAAGAGGATAAGCTACTGACCAGAGGAGTGAGGATAGGACACTGTGTCCATCAGGGAGGCCCCCAGAGACCTCCACCCTGACAGAGGCTCAGGCTCAGCCTTGGGCAGAGCTCCCCACAGATTTACTGCCCCCCCCCCCCCGCGCCCCAAAAAGACAGACATGGCCCAGAGGAAAGAGAAGGGATCCCAGAGTTGGGTCTGGTCTTGCCAGATGTGGGCCAGGTCCTGGCTCTCCAGCAGGAATCCTGGCGGGGGCAGAGGGGCTGTATATTCCCTGTTGCCTAGTTGAGCCTGGACCCCAGGGAAGTCTGAGAGCACTCACTGGGGGGACAGACAGACTCATCTTGGCTGGTGCGGACACTGGCGGTGGCTCCTGTCAAGACAACTTGAGCACAGACAGGAAATCCAGGCCCCAAGCTCCCAAACATCACGGGGGGCGGGGGTGCCAGAGCTGCTTGCACCTGGGTTTCCCCAGCTTCCTCACAGAGGCCTCTTTCCATCCGTTGCCCATCAGTGTGTGTGACCATTAGGGCGTGGTGGGCAGAGGGAACTATACTCATGGGCACCCCGGGTTCTTCTCCTGGTACCCTCAGACCCAACTCTGCCCGGGTCCCCTCGCCCGGAGACCTGTGTCCCACCTGCCGAGGACAAACCCGTGCAGGGAGGGGCTGAGGGGCTGGCGGGGGGGGGGGGGGGGCGGGCAGGGCTCTCCCAACCGCACCAGGAGGAGGGAGACAGGATCTGGACCTCCCCCCCCCCCCCCCGCCGCTTCCGGAACAGCTCCCACTTCTAACGGGTCCATCTCAGCTTGTCACTGCACACCCATCACTGGTTGGGAGGAAAATGCGATGATTTCGGTGGGAACCTTTGCAGACTCGGGACTGGGCTCTGTCAGGCCTCAGCCAGTTACCGCTTGTCAACGTGCACCCTGGCTTTCAAGTGTGTGTTGTCTTTTTAAAAAAAATATATTCTATTGATTCTTCCCAGAGAGGAAGGGAGAGGGACAGAGAGCTAGAAACATCGATGAGAGAGAAACATCGATCCGCTGCCTCCCGCACACTCCCCGCTGGGGATGTGCCCGCAACCAAGGTACATGCCCTTGACCGGAATCGAACCTGGGACCCTTGAGTCCGCAGGCCGACGCTCTATCCACTGAGCCAACCGGTTAGGGCATGTGCGTTGTCTTTTTTGCCCTGTTCCTTGGTCTCTCACATGCAACTCTGACCATGGCGATAATGCTCAGTCTGATTTTAGTGAGTTTAGGAAACAAACACACACAGCGGTACAGTCACTCAGCCGCAGCCGCATTCATTGCACTCAGTGGTTGCTTCTTGCACGGGCCCTGACCGGAGATTGGACCTGAAACCACGGCCTGTGAGGCCGACACTCTAACCGGGGGAGCTCCCCGGCCAGAGCTTCCAATAAGTTCGCTACGCAACGTCCAATAAATGCACCGCAGGCTCAGCCTCAGGACCCAGGCGCAGGCCCATGCACGGGCAGGGCGCGGGTCAGCCCGTCCTGTGGGAAGAAGCAGGGAGGTTTGAAGGGTGAGACGTACCCAACGCTGCCTGTTGTCCCTGGAAACTGAGCGATGGGCTCTCTCCAGCCTGCCTTGGACCCTGTCCTCACCTTCACCCCTCAGACAAGAAGTGGAAGTCCCAAGATTCCGCAGGAGCCACAGTGGCCCTTGCACTGCCATCAGCTCAGCCTCTCCTGACTCAGAAAACTCAGCTCAAAGACTTTTAACCCCTCAGGGAGCTCTCTGCCCAGAGTGCAGAGGATCTAGGCTCCAGGGCCAAGTCAATGGGGGGTGGAGAGATGCAGGTGCAGGAGGGGTATTTGCATGGAGGCCCCTCCCTCCCCTGAGGCAGGGGGAGTGGATAAGAGAGGTCTGGGGGAGTCAGGCTTGGGGTCTCAGAGGCAGAACTTTTGGGGCGTCTCTGCCATGGCCTGGGCTCTGCTCCTCCTCACTCTCCTCTCTCAGGGGACAGGTGAGGGCGCCGGGGAAGGGACCACAGAGCCATCCGGGCTGATAGAGGCCTCTGTCTCCTCTTTCAGGCTCACCTGAGGCCAGCACTGAACTCACCACAGCGTGTTATTGCTCTTTCTAGGGTCCTGGGCCCAGGCTGCCCTCACTCAGCTGCCGTCCGTGTCCGGGAATCTGGGACAGTCGGTCACCATCTCCTGTGTCGGAAGCAGCAATGACATCGGGCGTTATAACTACGTCTCCTGGTACCAACAGCGCCCGGGCACGGCCCCCAAACTCCTGATTTCCTACGTGAATGCTCGGCGCTCGGGGGTCCCCGAGCGCTTCTCTGGCTTCAAGTCCAGCAACACGGCCTTCCTCCTCATCTCCGGGCTGCAGGCCGAGGACGAGGCCGATTATCACTGCTGCTCCTATGTGGGCAGCAACACTCCCCACGGCGCTGCGGGCTCATGGGGAAGTGAGACCAAAACCCGCCCGGGCTCCCAGGCGCCCTCCTTGCTCTGAAGACCTTCCCCTCCCTGGGCAGGGCCTCAGGCGGCAGGGCCTGGAGTGCATGTCCCCCTCATGGCTTCTCTCCTTCTCCGTGAAGTTCAACAGAAAAACACTTTGTCGTGAAGTTTCTGGGTATCATGTCAGCTTCCGCTTGCCTGTGTCAAGTGTCCCCCGAGGCAAGTCTATCCTGGATTCCCATGGGCAGAGGGAGAAGCACATGCCTGCCTTTCCCTGCTGTCCTGGGGAAAATCTGACATTGAATTCCTCCACTGGGCAGCTCCTCCCCGCCCTGGATTCAGGACTCCAGAAATGACTGTCATATTCAACTCCGTGGCCACCGTATCTAGTCAGGGTAGTTCCTGTGGTGGGTTATTTATTTATTTTTGTTAATTCCCACACGAGGATATTTTTCCATTGATTTTTAGGGAGAGTGGAAGAGGGAGGGGAAAATAGGGAGAAATATTGATGTGAGAGAAGCACATCGATTGGTTGCCTCTTGCACGAGCCCCAAGCAGGGCCCTGGGCCGGGGAGGAGCCTGCAACCCAGGCAAGTGCCCTTGACCAGAATCAAACTCGAGACTCTCTGATCCACAGGCCGACGCTCTGTCCATTGAGCCACACCGGTTAGGGACCTGTGATGGGTTCTTGTTCTGAACGCCTATTCCGAAAGCAAGAATCCGAGAGAGTATCTGATGACATTGCTGAACAAACAGCCTGTAGTTTTCTCTTTATTGTCCCTCATCTTTGACCCATACTCTTGGGGGCTGAGGCTGGAGAATTTGAGTGACAGACTCTGGTCTAAGATTCCCCCCCGCCCCCTGCCCCCCGCCCCCCAAATCCCTGAACCACTGTGCTTGATGCTGTCCTGGATGTACCTGGACTGTCTCCCCATTAGAATGGGCTCTTTTTAAAAATATATATATTTTATTGATTTCAGAGAGGAAGGGGGAAAGAGAGAGAAACATCAATGATGAGAGAGAATCATGGATCAGCTGCCTCCTAAACACACCCACTAGGGATCAAGCCTGTAATCTGGGCATGTGCCCTTGACCGGGAATCCAACCGCGGCTTCCCGATTCATAGGTCGATGCCCAACCACGGAGCCACACCAGCCGGGGGGTGGGGAGGGCTATCCTACATGTGAACAGTGGGTCCTGTTTGACTGTCATACGGACTTTATTGCTTTAGAAGGTGACCTACCCACTGGGGTTGGCCAAGTTCCATCCCGCCGTCCGTGGTCGGGGTGTGAATGTCAGTTCAGTTTGAGGTCCTGGCAGCATCTGTGGACCTACAGCCCGTGTGCAGCACCGAGTGGTCCCCGTGGTGTGGGCAGTGGGCTGCCTCCTGGTTCTGTTCTGAAATCTGCCCTGGCTCTTTGGGCTCCAATCCACGCAAGCGCCCTTCAGAGGTGGGTCCAGCTCATGAGCAATGCAAAGGCTGTTTTCTCAAAGTTTTTCTGCTGCTTTCTCCGCAACCCTAGATCCCCTCTTAGTTCATCCCCCTGGCGGACTGAAGGGTCCTGGGTTCGATTCCTGGTCAAGAGCACATACCTTGGCTGTAGGTTTGATCCCCTGGTCGGGGCACGTGCAGGAGGCAACCATCAATGTGTCTCTCTCACATTAATGTTTCCCTCTGTCTCTCCCCCTCCCTTCCACTCTCTCTAAAAATCAATGGAAAAATATCCTTGGGTGAGAATTAACAACAAACCCTCCCCTCCCCCCCCCCCCCCCCCCCCACAAATGGAAGGATTTTATAGGCAGGAAAAGGGTGGGGCTAGGAAGTTAAAAGAGCAGGTTATTTCGGACAAGGACGCCTTCCCCAGGGGAAGGCAGGGGTCTCCTCACCCAGTTACCTCACTGGCACAGACCAGGAAACCCCAGGCTGCATGGCTTAAAGCTGCCCTCCTGGGGCCGCTGAAACTGCAGTGAGCTTAGGTAGTACGTTCAGTTTGGTGGTTTAGCAGAAGTGACTCCATTCTGACCAGTTATTTATCTTTAACAGAAAATCAGGGGGCCTGGTGCTGAGCTGGGACGAGACAGAGGGAGGCTGGAGGGGAGCAGAGCAGGGCTCTCCAGCTCTGAGCCAGCTCCTTCCTGCTGGTCCAACTCGGGCCCGTCATGTCATCCTTGGCCGCCAGGTGGCAGCAAGGGCCTGGATTCGGGGCAGCTCATTGCTGTGCTTTCCTGGGGCCTGAATGAGGTCCCAAGACCTGGTTCCCACTGAGCTCCTCCTCAGGGAGAATGTGGGGGTAGAGCGTCCCCAATCTGTACGGCCACAAAACCTTCGCAAGACAGGACATACATGTCCCAGGTCTCAGCCTCCGAGCAGGGCAGAGGCAGGGGGCACTGAGGAGGTGGAAGGGGGAGGGATGGGGACAACCACCAGCTCTGTCTCAGAGCCTGGGAGGAACATCAGTTAGATTTCTACCCGCCCTAGCCCCTCTGAGCCCTGCCCTCACCCTCCGCCATGCACAGCAAAGAGCAATTACTGGGCCCGGCAAGCATGGCTCAGTGGCTGAGCGTCAACCTATGAACTCTGATGGTTTGATTCCTGGTCAGGGCACATGCCCAGGTTGCGGGCTCGACCTGCAGTGTGGGGCTGGCAATAGGCAGCAGATCCATGATTCTCGCTCATCATTGATGTTTCTATCACTCTCTCTTCCCTCCCCTCTGAAATCGATAAAAATAAAAAATACATGTAAAAAAAAGAAAGTATTGAGATTGTTTAGCCTGTGGACCAGACCATAGCCTGAAACCCATGGCTGGAGGGCAGGGGGTCTCCGAAGTCTGACTGCATTTCCAAGGCACTGTCAGGGGCTCAGTCTTAGAACACCCATGCCAAAGCGACTGAATCCCTTGGATTAGCCCTGCCCTCAAGGGAGGCAGAGAGGAAGCCAGGACCAGCTCAGAGGGGTGACCAGAGAGATAACGGAAGCAGATTTGCATGGACGCCCCTCCTCCCCTGAGCCAGGGGGAGGGGATAAGAGAGGTCTGGGGGAGCCAGGCTCAGGCTTGGGGTCTCAGAAGGCAGCGCTCTCAGGGCACCTCCACCATGGCCTGGGCTCTGCTCCTCCTCAGCCTCCTCTCTCAGGGCACAGGTGAGGCCTCCGGGGAAGGGACACGGACACCTGGGCTGACTCTGCCTCCTCCAGGCCCCCGGGCCCAGCACTGAGCTCACCAGAGTGTGTTTTTGCTCTTTTCAGGGTCCTGGGCCCAGGCTCCCCTCACTCAGCCGCCCTCAGTGTCTGGGACTCCAGGGACGTCAGTCACCATCTCCTGTGCTGGAAGCAGCAATGACATTGGGAAGTATAATTATGTCTCCTGGTACCAACAGCGCCCGGGCACGGCCCCTAAACTCCTGATTTATGATGTCAGCAGTCGGCCCTCGGGGATCCCTGAGCGCTTCTCTGGCTCCAAGTCTGGCAACACGGCCACCCTGACCATCGCTGGGCTGCAGGCCGAGGACGAGGCCGATTATCACTGTTGCTCATATACAAGTGGTAGCACTCTCCACAGTGGTGCAAGTTCATGGGGAAGTGAGACCAAAACCTCCTCTGAACTCCCTCAAGTCCCTTCACTCTTCAACTCAGGCTTTCATTTGTTTATCCTTTGCTATTATTTTTTTTAAAAATAACTGCAAACTTAAACACAAATTTAAAGGTAATATACAGAAATCCTCTAAAATCTTTTCCTTGATTCACAACTTTTTAACATTTTATCATATTTGCTTTTCATTTTTTTTATTTTCATCTATCTCAGCATATATGTTTATGGTGCATATATATGAGTATAGGTGTATACACACACACACACGCAAATACATACTCAACACAGACATCATGACATTCATTTTCTGAATCATTTGAGAGTAAGCTGGATCCACCAGCACCTACTTTTAATATCTGTTTTCCCCAGAATTCATTCAATAACATACGTCATTTCAAGGTGTAAATTCAGTGGTTTTTATTCTATTCACGAGTACGTGCATCCATTACGCTCTATAATTCCAGAGTGTTTTTATTCCCGGAAGCAATACCTTGCGCATTAGCAGTCACCCCAGTTTCCCTCTTCTTTCAACGAACTCCCTCCCAACGGTGGCCATGGCCCACAGAAGGAACCACGCACTGCACAGGCTCCTGTGTTTGATTTTCCTCCTTCATCCAGTGTTTTCAGGGTTCACTCCTGCTGAAGCCAATGTCGGGACTCCATCCCTTAGCGCGGCCCAATGACACTGCATCGCAGGGAAAGACCTCATTGTATGTATCCGGGACTCAACTGACGGCTCCTACGGACTGATCTGCCTCTTCTATCCCAGCCCAGGGGCAGGGAGAAGCTTCTGGGCCCTTGGGCATGAACAGGGCCCACACCACTTCACAGAGGAAATCAAACAGAATCCTCACTCTCAGGGCCAGCGAGGGCGGAGCCAGGGCTTCATCTCTCTCCTCTGAGAGCCGCTCATGGTTGGAGTCCATCGGGGAGGCCCAGAGGGTGTCCTGTTGAGCAGCACCTTCCCTCCTGGGGACCTGGTGCTGGGCCATTTCCTGGAGGAACTGGAGAGGCGGGGAGAGAACCAGGCCGCAGCTTCATCCCCTGGGCAGGGGGCTTCCTCCTGCTCTGGCGCTGTCCCTCTCTCTGCCGGCCTCTGTCAAATGATCTGGGAGCCTTTCCTCCGCCTCCAAAGGCTGAACGGACCGGGTTCACCTTCTCCTTGTGGTTCGTCATGTAATGTCCTCCGTGGCTGCATTTGTTCTGAGTTCTCATCTGTGGAGCTAAGGGATGGAAAAGAATTCACGTGCATTTCTGTTTATTTTTCTAAATTCCTTCTGTTATGAAATGCATCATCCCCAAAGAAGCGTGTGCGAGATGAGCATTCACAGCGTAGGAAGGAGTAGTACATAGAAACCACATCTGCCTCTGGCTGCATC